>NC_031991.1:19809806-19871428 GCF_001879085.1 Nicotiana attenuata | reverse complement strand
ATATTTCTTTGATGGTTAAAATTCTTATCTTGATCTATGATGATTAATCCATGATTGCATTTGAAGTAGCCCCAGTGGCCATGAGTAAGCTTTAAAATCTGGTTATCTCACATTTTTATGCAACTTTTCGATGATGCCAAAAGGGGGAAAAAGGTTGTGCTTTAAACAAGTGATGTTTACACTTTGAACAGTGATGTTTATAACCTAATGTACCTGGTCCTTGATGATAAGTGATAAAAAGGAAAAATATTTCTAACATTGTGTTGATGATGAAGTTGAGTTCTGGTAGGGCCTAAGTGTATGAAAAGCACAGAGTTTGTCATCATCAAAAAGGGGGAATTTGTTGGCCCATGTAAAGGTTAGTTTTGAAGACTGACAAAGGAACTCAGACATGAACCAGGTCCATCCAGTGGTCCATCCCTCAGGTGCACAAAAACGGGCAGATTCAAGCATGTTGGTTGCACGTGAAGGAGATAAGCTTAACTTGGTGTATTTAATATCTCCTGATCGAAAAGGTTGCATAATTGATAAGGAGAAGGAGTCCTTAATCAAAGAGAACACAATTCAAGATAGGGAAGGAGTTAGAAGATGAAATCAACTAGAACTCTTCCACCAAGGAAGAGTTGCATCAGAACTCTAGTTAATTCTTCATCTACTAACTCTATAAATTCCAGGATGTTCTCATATTAAAGTGTTGCACAAAAACGCAGAAGTTAAACGTGAATTGGGAGCAAAATAGCAAGGCTTTTTGCAAGCAGTTCGTGTGTGATTCAAGTGTGCAAACCAGAAGCTACATGAACCAGATTGAAGAACCAGCTCCATAAAGAGTTTTATGTGTCTTTCTTTATTTCTAGTTCAATTGTAGTAGGTGTTTCATATTGTACCTTTCAGCTTTTGTAGAAGCAATTGCAATAGGTACTTTGAGTATTCAAGTTATAGGCTAACTTGAAGGTGTCGCAACAGTTGAGGCTGTGTGCCACACTGGGACTAGAGTTTAATCCTTAGGTTTACAAGAGTTTTATAAATGCTGTTTTGGCTGAGTGATTTTAGTGGAAGTTTGGGAAAATCCTACTGAGTAGTAGGTTGTGGTTTTTTCACCTTTTGAGCCAGGTGTTTTCCACGTAAAAATCTCTGTGTTCTTTATTTTATGCACTCTTAATTCCGCAAACTGTAATAGTAAGTACACCTAGAAGAACCAGGTTCTTCTAAAGTAAAGATTGGGTACCACATAAATCATCCCCCCTCTTGTGTGGTATTGACGTTTAGAACATCGCAAACTTTGTTGGAATTTCTTCCAAAAATTGGCCGTGAACTGAGCCCCTCGATCGGAAATGATGGAAACTGGAGTGCCATGAAGCCTGACTATTTCCTTGATATATAACTGAGCATATTGTTCCGCTGTGTCGGTAGATTTAACTAGCAAGAAGTGTGCTGATTTCGTGAGTCGATCCATAATAACCCAAATTGAGTCAAACTTGTGCGGAGTGCGGGGTAACCCTACCACAAACTTCCTGTAATACCCAGCCAAACCCAAGAAACTGCGAATCTTTGTTGGAGTTGTGGGTCTAGGACAATTCTTCAATGCCGAAATCTTTTGAGGATCAACCATAATTCCTTCTCCGGAGACGACATGACTCAAGAACGTGACAGATTCAAGCCACAATTCACATTTCGAAAACTTTGCATACAATTGGTGCTGATGAAGAGTTTGCAGAACTGCCCTGAGATGATCAACGTGGTCCTCTCGACTTCGTGAATATACAAGAATATCGTCAATGAACTCTATCACAAAGGAGTCAAGAAAAGGCTTGAAGACTCGATTCATAAGATCCATGAAAGCTGCTGGGGTATTTGTTAGCCCGAAAGACATTACCAGAAATTCAAAGTGCCCATACTGGGGGGTCCTGAAAGCTATTTTCGGAATATCCTGCTCCCTTATCTTTAATTGGTGATACCCGGACCGTAAATCAATTTTGGAGAAGTACCTAGCACCCTGAAATTGATCAAACAAATCGTCTATCCTTGGTAGTGGGTACTTATTATTGATTCTGACTTTGTTGAGCTGCCGATAATCAATACACATCCGTAGCGATCCATCTTTCTTTCTTACAAAGAGAACCAGCGTGCACCAAGGCGACACACTCGGTCGGATGAAACCCTTTTCTAACAAATCCTTTAATTGTTCCTTTAGCTCCTTCAATTCTGCTGGAGCCATTCTGTAAGGTGGAATAGATATAGTTTGCGTGCCTGACATCATATCAATCCCAAAGTCAATCTCCCTATCTGACGGAATCCCAGGGAGCTCATCTGGAAAGACATCCGAAAATTCATTCACAACTAGGGGTGTGCATTCGATTTATCGATTCGATTTTGACCCTTATCGATAATTACTTATCGACTATCGATTTGTACATATGCTTATCGTTATCGTTTCAATAAGGTTTCAATTTTTTCGATTTTGATTTATCAATTTTTGGGCTTATCGATTCGGTTATCGACTACGCCAATAAGAAAATTTGCGGGATTCCACGGAAAGTATATCGCTATAAACATGCCTAACTAATATGGACAAAAAGAAGCTAAAATAAGACGAACACCGTTTATAACATAAAAATTGTGTCAACAAGCACATGCAACGAAACTAAAGTAAGGTATCAAATGTATGCCACCAACACTCCAACGGTATAAAAAAAAAACAAAATACATCATCACGGCTAATTTTGTTTTCCATTAATTTGAACTTCACTCCCTTGAGCTTTAAATATGATCATTCCTTAAATGTGGTAGAGGAAATAATAGGGTAGGGACTTAGGGTAAAGGAAAGGGTATATAGAATAAGGGTAAAATTTTTTTTTTGTCTTTTTAGTATATCTTATCGGTTTATCGATAAACCGATAACCCAAGAGGACAAAATCAAAATCGAAATCGATAAATCGATAAGGAAAATTTCGAAATCGAAATCGATAAATCGATAAACCGATATCGATAAACTGATAACAAATAATCGATTTGATTTATCGATAAACCGATTCGAATTCACACCCCTATTCACAACTGGCACAAACTCAAGTGTAGGTGCCTCAGCATCGGTTCCGTGACCTGGACCAAATGATAGATATACCCCTTGTTAATCATTTTAGTGGCCTAGAGGTAAGATATAAACCTGCCATTTGGCACCAAATTATCCCTCTTCCACTCAACAACTGACTCATTAGGAAATTCAAGCCTCATAGTTCTAGTTCGGCAATCGAGCTTGGTGAAACATGAATAAAGCCAATCCATCCCCATTATTATATCAAAATCAACCATCTCCAATTTGATGAGATCAGCGATGGTATCCCGACCACATACCATGACAACACAATCTCTATAAACCCGCGCGACCATAATAGACTCACCAATTGGAGTAGATACAAAGAACAACTCATGAATCTGTTCCGGTTCTATTCCAAATTCCATAGCGACATAAAGGGTAAAATAGGACAAGGTAGAACCGGGATCAATAAGAGCATATACATAATGAGATTGGACAATCAGTATACCACTCATAGCATAGAAACTACTGGGTCCTCCCGAACTCTGCGCACCACCCCTAGCTGCACCACGCCCTATGGGTGCTGGAGTGCCTCGATCTGGAGAGAGAGCTGAAGATGTAGCAGCTGCTGGACTGGATGGCTGTGTTGTGCCCCTACCCGCACCCTGGCGAGATAAATGACACTCTCTCTAGATATGGCCCCTCAATCCGCACCCGTGGCATATGGGTAAGTCCATGTAGAAAATCCCTAAGTGCATCTTCCCACACCTGGGGCATGGGTGCCTCCGCTGCTGCTGGGATCTCCCTCCTGATCGACCCAACTAGTGGGGTCCCTTGTTGCCCTGATTGAGCCTGAAACAACTGCAATGCTGCTGCTAATTGGGCCCTGATGGCAGTGCACTGGCTGAAGACTAAGCAACAAACTGGGATGGCCCTGATGACCCTCCCCTAAAAGCTGATATTCCTCCACCAAATGACTCCCCGAAGTTGCCCGCGGACTGGGCCTTACTGCTACCCTCTCGCTCCATTCTGCTCTTCAACGTACGGTTCTCTATGGCCTGAGCAAATGCCACTATTTTCCCATAGTTCATATCAGAATTCAAGGCAACTGTAGAAGCCTCATTAATAACCAAAGAACTAAGGCCTGAACAAACCGGCGCACCCTGGACTCCATAGTGGGCAACATATGAACAACATACTTGGACAGGCGTGCGAAATCCATGCGGTACTCCCACACACTCCTACTACCTTGCTTTAAATTCTCAAACTCAGCTGTACGGGCTGCCTTTGTCTCAGCAGGCAGGACATGATCCATGAAGGCGTCAGCAAACTCACTCCACCTCACTGGAGGGCTGCCTTCCTTACGGGAGTCCTCCCACAACTCAAACCACGAATAGGCCACCCCTTTCAGGAGGTAGGTAGCCAACTCTACCCCCTCTATCTCAGTAGCACGCATAACTCTGAGAGTCTTGTGCATCTCATCAATAAAATCATGGGGGTCCTCCTCGAGATTGGCACCCGTGAACACTGGAGGATCTAACTGGAGGAACCTGTTTACCCTGGAACTAGCAGAATCCCCTTGCTGGATCGAAGAAGTAGGTACAAAATTAGATCTCTGAGCCTGGAAGCCACTATCTAAGCCAACATCTGTATGGCTCCCCTAAGGTCCCTATCAGAAACACTAGGACCAGAAGCTGGGGCTGGAGGTGGGACCAGAATGTCAGCTGGAGGGTTTGTCATACCCTCAACAGATGTAGGAATTGGTGTAGTGGAATCAGGCAGTGTAGCAGTCGGGGGAATGTCCTCACCCTTCGGGTTCTCACCCGCATCATCAATAAAGAATTGACTTCCACTCCTGGGGCAGCATTAGCTCTTTTGCTAGTTCTTGCTTTCTTCTTAGGTGCCATTTACTGAAAGTTAGAGCAATGCTCGAGTTAGAGGAGGAATAGTTTCACAACCAGCTCTATCGCATGATATAGAACATCAAAGAAGGGTATTATTCCTAAATGTCCAAGTAGCCTCCAACTCATAGATGTGGTCGACAACACACCGATAAGAAGGACCCTGCGTGACACGGTTCCGATACATCCTAGGACACTATAAAACCTTAGGCTCTGATACCAAGATTTTCACGCCCCAAGCTCGGGGAGCGCGACCGGCGATCAACCGAGTGAACCCAGCCGAGAAAGCCTGTTAGACACTTTCTACCCAACTCATTTACGATCAAGAGAAGGCATGTTTTCATTAATTAGACAATAGGAGATCATACCAGTACATTACTAAGCCATTTCATTAGTTACATCATTGTTAAGTTTCAAAATACATACACCTTACAATTTAGTGGAACAAGAGTCCAAAACACAACATAAATAGTTGGCCTTTCCGACACCCATATACAACCCGCATAATGTCTACGGAGCCTCTAAATAGATACAGAAGAGAATACTACAAAAGTGCCGGCAACAAGGCCCCGGCTATACCTGAAAACATGATAAGAAGATGAACAAAAGATACAAAAGGTACATGACCCCGAAATGATGTAGGGCTCACCAAGTCAGCTGGAAAGAGGGTGCGCCACTAGTTGCGATCTACACTGCCTGCTATGGAACCACCTACATCTATTTAAAGATGTAGCACCCCTGAAAAAAGGGACGTTAGTGCTGTCGAATATTACTAGTATGTATAACTAAACACCATCTTATTAGAATAAACAATAATACAAGAAGGAAGTACTCATAAAATCGATGAAAGCCTTAAACAACACCACAACATGTAATTATGAATCACATAAGCTTTCAAGTAATTTCAATAGCATTAGATTGAGACATTTTTAGTATTGATACACCATCAACCACAATACCACCGCATTTTTACGCGGAGTCTGATCACGACCCGATCGACTAGGTTGTCTCATTTGAGACATTAACCATAATAACAATTTCATTCTCAAATTCAAGTTTCAATGTTTTTTCCAGCACAAGTACCACCATGTGTGCGGCATGGTGTCCGATCACGGCCCGATCGGCTAGGACGTCTCGCCCGAGACATTACCATTTTCTATCAATTATCTCATTTCATATTTCTTTCTTGTCTTTCAGTTCATCGGCACTAGTGGCCACAACTGTTATATCGTACCTTGGCCCTTGGCCGTATTTCATATTTCATACTCACTTTAATCAATCTCAAACATTATCATCATTCACAACAAACAAGCCCTTCAATTCAAGATATTAAGTATACACGTGAGCGATTATAAGTCTTAGGCATATAGAGGCTTTCACATACTTTGGCATAACAATCTTTATTCAAATTGACTTGAAGTCTATGAATTTGTAGCACATATTACGTATTTTAACACACATTCAAATGATAAGATAACATGATGAAAGCCTTGGAACACATATATTGCACATGTTTTTCAACACAAGAACATTTCGAAACAGTAATCTCTATAACGATCAATTTGGGACTTACACCGATAACATGAACACCAAGGGGTTCAATTCTAAGAAGAGGGGGTTTTAGCCATACATACCTCAATAGAGCTTTCCTTAAATTCTACAATAATTCCGGAACTCTTAGCGCCTTCAATCTATTTTAGGAATATAACAAGTTGATTCAAGAATTAGAAGACTGATCAAGATTCTAGCTCATTTGACCATATTATCAAACACTAGGTGTGAATTATGTTTTAAGACCCTTTTGTGCAAGATTCCATCATTCCACCTCCCATCTTTTACCATTTTTGGCTCACAATCCTCCCACATTCTTTCGCCACACTTGCATGCAAAATAGACAACCCTCAAACCCATGAACCATCTTGCTAACTACCCATTTATAGTAGAAATTTTGAAATTAAGAGCTAGGCATAGATTCTTACTTTTAAGGTGAAAACTTAGTGAACTTTACTTGACAATCTTCAAGGTTTTAAGCAAGTATTGAGTAATTTTTGATGAAGAACCCTTTCTCCCTCTAGGACCCTCTTTCTCACTCTAAAGGTATCAGAAAATAGGCTCAAAATGAGCTATATCATATGATATATCGACATAGGATCGAGTCTAAAAATCAGAAATTTGGAGCCCCGACACGGATCTGCGATTGCATATGCGACCACATAATGGCTATGAGGTCCGCGAAATGACCGCGAAAAGTGGCCCTTAGGGGCTTGAATTTTCTGCTACGGTCTGCCGCCAATATGCGGTCCGCAGACCTGTTTCGCGGTCGCATAATGCGCCGCAGTACCTCCCTTTGCAAAAGTCCAAGGACGACTATGCAACCAAAGTGTGGCCCGCAAAATGGTTATGCGGTCGAATAATTGGCCGTGAAACTGACCTGAAAATTGGCCAAAAAGACTGCCTCACTCTGCTGCCAAAATACGGCCCGTAGAGTGATTATGCGGCCGCAGAAACGCACACTTCTGTAAAAGATTTTCCTTTAGCTCTGAAGCGTACTGTTCAATCTAAAAAGTCCTAACCGCGCGAGCAAGCTCGCCGTGAGGAATTTCTACTATTATAACACATAAATCTAACTTGGCACCACAAAAATCTGGGTTTTAGGTAAAATTTTATGGGGCCTTACAAAAGTTAATTTCTTTTTCAAATTTTCAAAAGTCAACCACGGGCTCGCCTGGTCCAAACCCGAGTCGAAGGGTAGATATGGACTACGCATAACCCCAAGAGTCCATATATGTATTTGGTTTTCAAATCCGAGTCCAATTCGACTCTTGAATCTCAAATTTTCATTTTTCAAAATATAGTTAAAAATCCCCAAAATTTCTCTTGAACTCTCATTGATTAGATGTTAAAAGTTCATAAAAAATCATGTTATATAATGAAAATTGAGTCAAAATCACTTACCTAGTAGCTTTGTATGAAAATCTCCCAAAATCACCTCCCACCGAGTTTAGGGCTCAAAAATGTGATAAAATGAGACTAATCCCGAAATCCCACCCTTTTGTTCAGTTGCAGAAGTCGCATTTTGCGACTTTGCAAAGCCTCAAAAATGAGGACAATGAATCACAAATATGCTTCTTGCCATGCCCAGGGAATGTCACGAAAGCGACTCAGACTTCGTATTTGCGTAGCCTGCCCATGTCGCGAAAGCGACCAAGTGTTCACAAAAGCGACCAGCCCAGACCTAGATCCCCCTACGTAATTACGATCAAGGCATCGTGTTTCTGATACCTGAGACCTCCCTGCCAACTTCTCAATTGTGAGCTGGTGCTCATATTTGCGGTAACTGCAGCAGTAGCACAAAACCAGCAAAATCCGAAACACACTCAAATGATCTGAAACACGTCTGAAACTAACCTGAGCCCTTGAGGCTCTACACCGAATATCCACACAAATCTAAAATATCATACGAACTCACTCATGAACTTAAAACACTAAGATAACATCCGTAACCACGAATCAAACACCAAAACACATGGAATTCACAATGAAACTCAAGAATCGCTAGATTCACAACCAATCGTCTTATTCCTACCAAACCATCTCAGAATGACACCAAACTTTACACACAAGTTCCAAACCACAAAATAGACCTATTCCAAATACCGAACAAAAATCCGAATCCAATAGACGTAAAGTCAAATGCGGTCAAACTTAGGAAATTTCTAAACCTTCAAATTGTCAACTTTCGGCAAAAAGAGCCAAATCAACCTAGGAACCTCTGAATCCAATTCCGAGCATACGCCAAAGTCTAAAGTCACCATACGAACCATCAAAACACCATTACGGGGTCGTTTTCCTAAAAGTCAAACCTCGGTTAATATTTCAACTTAAGCTTCCAAACTAAGAACCAACTGTTCCAAACCAATCCAAAACCTCCCCAAAATGAAACCAACCATTCCCGCAAGTCATAAAACCACAAATACATATACGAGAAGCTTCAATATGGGAAATGGGGCTTAAATACACAAAAAAACCTGTCGGTTGGTTACATTCTCCCCCACTTAAACAAACGTTTGTTCTTGAACAAGTATAGGGACATATCTGTAGTGCCGAAAAGGTGAGGATAACGGCTCCACATATCATGCTCGGTCTCCCAAGATGCCTCCTCGACCAATTTACCTCTCTATTGAAATTCATCGATGAAATGTTCTTCGACCTCAACATTCGGACGTGCCTATCCAAAATAGCCACCAGCTCCTCAACATAAGTCAAATCCTTATCCAATTACACCGAGCTGAAATATAACACATGAGAAGGATCACAATAGTACTTTCGAAGCATGGTAATATGGAACACCGGGTGGACTCCTGATAAGCTGGGTGGCAATGCAAGTCTGTAGGCCACCTCACCAAATCTCTCAAGAACCTCAAATGGACCAATATACTAACGACTCAACTTTTCCTTATTCCCAAACCTCATCACACCCTTCATGGGTGAAACTCTAAGTAGGACCCTCTCACCTACCACAAATTCCACATCACGAGCCCTCCGATCAGCATAGCTCTTCTACCTGGACTGCGTTGTATGAAGCCGATCCTGAATCAACTTCACCTCTTCCAAAACATCACAGACCAAATCAGTGCACAACAACCTAGCCTCCCAAGGCTCAAACCAACCATCCAACGAGCTAAATCGCCTTCCTTATAAGGCCTCGTATGAAGCTATCTAGATGCTTGACTGGTAGCTTTTGTTATAGGCGAACTTTGATAGTGGTAGAAACTGATCCCAAGAAACCCCGAAATCAATAACACATACATGTAACATATCCTCCAAGATTTGAATAGTGCGCTCGGACTGCCCGTTCGTCTGTGAATGAAATGCCATACTCAGCTTGACATGTTTCCCAACTCACACTGCACCACTCCCTAAAAATGTGATGTGAACTGCATGTCCCGATTGGAGATAATAGACATTGGCACACCATGAAGGCGAACAATCTCACGAAAATAAATCCAAGCTAGCTGCTCAGAAGATTAGGTAGTCATGACTGGGATGAAATGTGCAGTCATGGTCAGCCTGTCCGCAGTGGCTTACATAGAGTCGAATCTCTTTAAGGTATGTGGTAGTCCAACTAGAAAATCCATAGTGATGAGTTCCCACTTCCACTCTGGAATATCAAGACTCTGAAGTAAACTGCCCGATCTCTAACGCTCGCACTTAACCTGCTGACAGTTCAAGCACCGAGCCACATACTCCACAATATCTTTCTTTATTTTGCTCCACCAATAGTGTTGCTTAAATTCATGGTACATCTTCGCGGCCGCCGGATGGACGGATACCGCAAACTATGGGCCTCCGCAAGAATCAACTCATGTAACCCATCAACATTAGGCACACAATTTCGGCCCTAAATCCTCAACACCCCATCATCACCAATAGTCACCTCCTTGGCATCAGTGTGTTGCACCCTGTTCGTAAGGACAAGCAAGTGGGTATCATCATACTAACGCACCTTGATGCGCTCAAACAAAGAAGACTGTGAAACCACGCAAGCAAGAACCTGGCTAGGCTCCGAAACATCCAATCTCATGAACCTATTGTCCAAAGTCTGAACATCCAAAGCTAACAATCTCTCCCCAACCGGAATAAAAAGAAGACTCCCCATGCTCTCATCCTTCCTACTCAAATCATCAGCCACCACATTGTCCTTCCCCGGATGATAAAGAATGGTGATATCATAGTCCTTTAGTAGCTCTAACCACCTTTGTTGCCTGAATTTTAGGTCCTTTTTCTAGAATAAGTGTTGTAGACTCTTGTCATGCATGAACACTGACGAGCGCAAAGCACCAATTAAAATTATGCTTGCTAATAAAATATAATATAGTATAATATCGTATCCACAGAGATTGGAGTTAAATAGTAGTATCGTAGTTTCTAGCTTGATTGCTATCCAAGATGATCAACAACTGAGATTTATGTGATTAATGCTAAAATTAACTAATAATCTAGACCTATTGACTAGTGACATTCGGAGCAAGGACTAAGCAAAGAAAGATATCAATGGGAGACGATAGGGGTTAATAGGATAGGTGCAAGATAATTGTCTAGGATTTAACTCTAGTTAATTCACTTCCAATGTTCAAGTGAGTCTCTCGAATTTACTTGATTATTAGTTCAATTGTTTAGTAGAAACTCCTCTCTCGATTAAGTCTCAAACTCACGAGATGAAAAAATTTAAGCTCTATGAAGATATGCAAGAATGTGTAGTGGATTGGTCTTTAGGAGAACTTCTCTCGATTATCCTCCTAACTAGGTTTAATCAATGATTCAACAAGCCTCTTTCGATTACTAAGAAGAATTAATGAACTCAACCAACAATATAATGCAAAGATACCACAAGTTATGCCTCTCTCGATTACATGAACAACTGAATATTTTGCTGCAACAATTAAATCATCCAAAATGATACAATACAAAAAAACTAGAGTTATACTCCACAAGCAAAATCAATACACCAAATCCATCAAACCCTAAAGAAAACTACTCCATAGACATGGAGTAATTCATCACAAATATAATTAAAAGATAGGAAAACATATATTCAAACCAAACTCGGGTCTTGAGCGAGGAAGGAATATTGAAATCCTTGTACTTTTGCTCCTCCAACTCTTCCTTAGCCTCCTTAGGTCGAATATGTGTCAAAAGTCCAGAAAATAACATTTTTCCATGTATTTATACCAAGTAGGACTGGGCCTAAAAGCAATCACCTTTTCCTAGCCGAAATAGGACATTTACTTTGTAAAAATTGCATAGGCACGCCGCATGGGGCAACGTGCCATGCGGGGCATTAGTCGGGAAATCCAGAGAGCTGATTTTTTCACTTTGCAATAATTTTGCGCTAGCGCACTGCGCCCCCACTACGCATGGTGTAAGACGGTAGTGCAATTTTCTTAGAGTAATTTTGTTTTCTCATTTTTTGACATCTAGACTTGGTCCTCGACCCCCGAACGTGATCCAAACATAATTTCTTGGGATTTTACTCAGGCTTCAAAGCTCAAACTTATTCAAATTAGCTCCAAATTATCTTAATAGCTCGGAATTACTTTCTGCGAGGCATAAAACATACAATAAGTGCAAAACACTACCAATTAAACCTCAAAACAAGTAAAGTGCAGTAAATTAGAGTGCAATAAGGGACTAAAATACATAATTATAGCCTACCATCAACACCCCAAACATATACCATTGCTCATCCTCGAGCAATCAAACTACAATTTTATATATACATGACCTTTTTCAACAACTCTCATAACTCATCACACCAAGAATATTTAAAACAGACTAAGTACAATACCGTAACATCCTAACCTCAATATTTGACTTAAAAGCACCAAGCATTACTTGTAACTCGCTAACTTACTCTAACACAGAGGTCAAGCATTACCTTTCCTTTGTGAATCAAGTGCTCTCATACAACAATAGAGAGTAGTTCCACACACAAATAGACATTAAGAACAATTAGGAACTCAAGATAGAAAGAATTCACTCACTCTAAGAAACAACAGTCATATGCCACAAAAGACGTACCATAGACTTTCTCGTAGTGTACTACTCTACTAATTGAGCTCATTCAGTCAAGGATCATGTAGGACTTTATTTGGTAGTGTAGGCTGCGGGACGGGTATGATACATTTGGATATAAGTGTGACTATACCCCCCCTAAGCACTTTGATACATATATTTCATTGCTCAGAACCCCACACTTATGTCAAACCAAAACTCCACCTTCACATCAATATAAATTAACTCCCCACTTCATTAAGCACAATTACATCAAGAATAACCACTATCAAAGGATATTTTGCGCAACAATACAACATTTTTCTCTTTTCTCTTTCAATTCAAGTGGCTCTTACTTTTTCAATACAATGCACTTTTGTCCTTATTTCATTAGCTCCACTCAAAATCCGAACCAACCAACCCACACTTCAACTTTTACAAAGTTCATACAAAATTCAAGTGCTCATGAGAGGTACAAGGTTCAAATAATGGTCAACTCAGATAAATGGTTAGGGCTTGTAATGTGGTTGTTAAAGAAATAGGGTTAGAGGCTCAAAGGGGTTAACTAAGTGTCACGACCCAAACCGATGGGCCGCGATGGGCACCCGGTACCTTACTCAATCGGGTACCAACATAACGTATCTTTTCATGTCATACTATCATAGATAACTGAACCGGAAGGTTGCCATGAGATAAGTAGAATACAACATGTGATACCAACTTTTACATAAGACATACAGGCCTATAAGACCAAAATAATCACTCATATACTGAACATAGGCTGACAAGGCCATATAATCTTTTACATACATGACATATGTCTACAAGCCTCTAAGAATACATAATTTTTATAAAGGTCGGGACAGAGTTTCGCCATACCAAACAATACACGTCTAAATCATACTAACCTGACAAGCAACTTCGAAGCAAATGGAGCGCACCAACATCTTCTGCTTAGCTGATAGCATACTTGGAGGGCTCTCGACCTATCTATCAGTACCTACGGGCATGAAACACAGCATCCCCAGGCAAAAGGGACGTCAGTATGAATAATTTACCGAGTATGTAAGGCACATAAATAAGTACATAACAGACATGGAAGAAATATAGAGTAAATGACTCAACCTGTATGTCTGGATAACTCTGTAATTCATGAAATAATTATAGTGTCATGCATATGCATATGAATGTCGTGCATAGGTACATGTTTCATAACATCATCAGGCCTCTAAGTGCATCCCATCATTTCATCTCAGCCACTGTGGGCAAAATCATCAACGTATACCAGCTGATCAGGTGGTGGTGCGTATATAATGCCATAACCTTTCCCATATATATATATATATATATATATATATATATATATATATATATATATATATATATATATATATATATATATATATATACATATATACGCATATATAACACCATCTGGTCATGGGTCAATGTGCATGTATTAATGCATGAAATGTATATGAAATAAATTAATAAAATCTCTCGGTACGTCATAAGACCATTATGCCTCTGATTAATATCATGAAATAAATTTTACCAACTTACATATTTTTGAGACCCATGAACAGATGATAAAATAATATGACACATGGGGAATCAAGAACATATGCTTCTCTAGTATTTCTATCAATAAAATTATTTATAGAAGTTGTGCATTTGCTCGTTTCGTTCGTGTCGTATAGATAAGAAAGAAGGGATAGCCCTAACATACCTGAGCTGATTCTCTTGATAATCCCTCTAACATACGTCGATTGCGACACCACGTAACGGCGGATCGAAGTAGAAGAAAATCCATATGATATTCTTAAGAAAGATTGCACCGTACTTCCTTAAAATTGCACAATCTCATGTGGCTAAGATACAATCTCGTATGAATTGTAGAAGTAACTTTTGTTGCCATTCAAACCATCTGATATCTTACTTTGTATTTTGAGAAGTCTTGTTGGATTCTTTGTTGAATTTTGTCTATTGCTTTGTAGAGATGAAAAGTGAATTATGAGAGGCCTTTATGTCTTTGATTGTGGGCCCACTTGTGTGGGATGACTTAGCCACCAAAATCCCTTAAATTTGCCACCTAATTACATGAATTCAAGAGTCATAGTGTTGAAATTGGGGGCTGCCACGTTATGCCCCCTTGTATTTATCCAAATTATTTTATTTTCTTAATTAGCTTCATTAATTAATTAATCTCCCACTAATCCAACAGTTAACCAATTATCCACATAATTTAGAATCATCTCAAATTACTTAAAATACTATTTACTTTTAACACACCTTACTATGATGGTCATGTGGTACCTTGTATGACATTAGTCCATAAATACCGGGTATTTTAGCTCGAGCCGTATTTCGTCCTAACATGACAAACGTCGATGGAATTCATTTTCTTTGATTTACTTACCCTCTCACCTTTACGAATTTACTCATCACTTGTTTGAAATAGCATAATACTTATAATCTCAAAATAATCCCATTTCGAACTTACACCGATTCACTTACGACGAAACTTTAACATACGAAAGTGCGGGATGTAACATCATTCCCTCCTTTGGAACATTCATCCTCGAATGTTGACTGATGCACTTATCATTCTCATAACCCATAACTCTTACGAATACTTTAGTGCTCCTCTTGCCATCTAGGCAACCGTTCTGTGAATAAGTCGAAGGCCAGGGTATTCCCCCCTTTAGGCCTTTTTCTCACACCATGACTTATGGTCGGAATCCTTCCAATCTCGTAGTTGTTGCTACCTTATGTCATGCAGCCTGTACGACTTTTTCCTTGTATGTACGCCTATGTGACTCTTCTTTCCTTTTTCCTCCAGCCTTTACCCAATAGCTTGATAAGATGTCCCTTTGGGCATCTATGGGTATATCGAATTCTTCGTTCGGTACTTTGTTGGACTCACGAATATTGCTATACCTTATTTCGTTTATACGTACGTATAACTTTACTGCACCTAGGTAGGTCATACTATACCATAACTCTTACCTCGATTTATCCTTACTGAGGTCTGCTACCAAACTCCTGGTTACTTTCGTTGCCTATCCCATATGTATAAATCTATGTCCTTTAATGCTCCTTCATTACTGTTCATCTTAAGAATGACAGCCTAATCTCATCTCATACTTTGTGACTTTTGTCCATCCATTGTTGATTCACCTTATGTGGGTAAATTAATCCCGTACAATTCGTGAAATCATTACTCAATCGAAGGCCCAAACGTCATCCTTTATTTATCACAATTACACCCTTATTCTACTACCAGGGCATCATTGTATCTCTTCTAAATGCTATTAGTCTTAGACTCCTTTGATTTCATTCAGGCTATACTGAAATTTCTATAACTTAGAGAAACCATCAGCTCTCTTGATTTCCTAAAACCTTGTCGCTTTACCATTCTTTAGCTTGCGACCTTCACATATCTATTTATACTACTCGCAACCTTCCTTGAACTTACTTGCATTACAGATTTCCTTATGTCATATTGGAACATCAAGGAGACATCACATCGTTTCTAACCGTTCTTTATTCTCTTAACTAGACTTCTCGATACCTAGAACCATAGGCTAGAAAATATGCCACCGATGACACCGCTATCATTCCTGGATACTGAATCCCAACGCTTCTAGCACTCCATCTGAAGTATGGATTATTCACAATCTTTTGCACCTGAGTATCTCGTATGTTGTTCACCTTTACCTTACTTACCTTAAAATATCTCCTCACCTCTTCTAATCCTTCCATAACCTTCCTTCCATATAGGTATAATTCACCTCTACCACTTGAAGCTCTATTATAATACTTGCACCTCTGGTGCATACACAATCAAGCTTCATACTGACTTCTTCTGAAGCTAGTACTCTTCGAACCGACTTTATTGTAGAGCTGTTATAGAATATAGCTACTGTACTATCTCTCTGTAACCTCCTATTTAGCCATAACTAGGCTCTTCCTTAATCAACTAGCAACTACTCATTGGCCCATTTTCATATCAATGTTCCGCGTAATCTTTCTTGGGTTATTTCTTTGGTTTTAACTTACCTCTCGCACTGGTTCCTTATCTATCAATAACCTTTCGGGCAGGAATCCTTACTTCCTCTCCTTGACGTCGTGTTTGCATAATGTTCTGGAATCGTAGCATATCTGTAGGATTTGAATAAGTGCAATCCCTTTCTCAGTTTTATCGCATTCTCCCTTTACCATTCCATTGTTACTTGAACTACTTAATTCTGACTTATTGCCACATTACTCCATATTCCCCCCTTTAGGGGAGTACTAAGAGTTGGAGCTACGATGACCTACCTACAGATGTTTTACCTCTTCATCTTTGGAATCCTTTCACATCATCAATGACCCTTACTCGCCTTGCGGTAATCCTTTCTGTACCAAGGATAACAACTTTCCTTACTTGCGGGGGTGACACTTAGTATAACTGGCACATAACAGTCCCTTAAGCTTAACTTTTCTCACATTGCTTGCTTTAGGGAAGCGTCTTCCTGAATGACCTTTCTCTGAATTCCTCATGAATATTCTTCTGTTGTCCATTCTATTATTGCCGGAATGCAATCTGAAATTCTCATGATGTCGACCATTATCAAATCACTTAGTCCCTATTTCATGTTTAGTTTATCTTGTTCACCAGCCTAAACTGATTTCTATTATTCTGGGGTCTAATTTTTCCTTCCGGTAGTTGAGTTGGAGTCACGAACTTATTTCTCGAAGTGAGGATATGACTTTATGGCCTATACTCTTTTGTTATCTCAAGGCCTGTCACCTCTCATTTTTCCGTTCACTTGACTATAGTCTCTGCAATACTATCATTTTTTTTTGATCTACCATTGTCATCCATGTATCACATCTTACTCATAATACTTCATTAACTCTCTTCTTATTTCCTGTTAACATTTTTGTTTATCACTTTATTTTGAAAATTTTAACAAGATATTCTTTTGCTTTTAGCTCCCCTTTGCTTCATCTACTGGCTCTTCGGGTTGCCTAGCATTATCTCTTTACTAGGGACGAGAATCATACTAAGATAATATATATCTTTTCCAGGCCTCCAGTGCCTATCTTTGTAGCACTCATATCTAGCTATACTATTTTAGGGTGGACCATCTAGGTGTCTCGTAAGGAGATCTACTAGAATATTTGCAATGTCCTTAGGAAATGTCAACTAACGCAAACAATCCATCCACCATTTTGGGTCACTGTAACCCCAGCCGGATCCTTATATCCGTCCTTCTCTTATATTACTTCTGTTAGCCCCATAAGGCATAAATGAGATGGGTGTGGCCAATTGTACATACCTCTATTATTGTTGAAGGTAACTCAAAAAGCTTATATTCCTCTGCCTGGATTGTAAATACTGGTAATCTTCATTAAGTGGCGCCTCGTACCCTTCTTCATCTTGCTTCTTTTACTTGTTGAAACTTGTATCTATCTTCTGAATCTCTCATTGCCTTTCACCCTAGGAGTGGATAGATATTTTTGCCTTAAGGCTCCTTATCAAGAAGCTTACTCATCTTAGTACACACATGATCTGCTGAATACCTCATATTTATCCATCATAAGCATGATGCAAAAATTGAGTTCCTCTGACTCAACTCCTCCACAACTATATCTCTACCAACCGTCTGTAACGACCCGGCCGGTCGTTTTATGAGTTACAGCCCCGTTTCCCTCACTTCTGCTTCTTTATGTGTTGTTCAGCTATATTTCATTGTATCGTGTTGGTTGGTTCGGGTTTGGAAAAGTCAACTGGAAGTTGACTTATGGGTAAATGATCTCAGAATTGGGTTTTTATGGTTCAGATAACTTCGTTAGGTAATTTGGGACTTAGGAGCGTGATCATAATGTATTTTGGAGGTCCGTGGTAGATTTGGGCCTGAATTGGCGAAATTGGAATTTTGGCATTTTCCGGTTGGGAGTGGAAATCTTGATATCAGGGTCGGATTGGATTTCCGGAAATTGGAGTAGGTCCGTTGTGTCATTTTTGACGTGTGTGCAAAATTTCAGATCATTCGGATGAGGTTTGATTGGTTTTTGGGTCGGTTGCGTAATTCGGAAGATTTGAAATCCTTAGGCTTGAATCCGAGGGTGATTTCATGTTTCGATGTTGTTTTGAGTGTTCCGAAGGTTGGAATAAGTTTGAATAGTGATATGTGACTTGTTCGTATTTTTGGTTGATGTCCCGGGGGCCTCGGGATGTATTCGGAAGGTTGTTAAAAAGTTTGGTTGTGAGATTGAGTAGCCTCAGCTGCTGCTCCTGTCATAACCGCACCTGCGGATTGGGACCGCGGGTGCGAGGTCCATAGAAGCGCTAGAGCTGTCGCAAAGCGGTTAGGGCCAATGAGGCCAGGACCCGCAGATGCGAGGGGAGGAGCGCACTTGCGTGACCGCAGGTGCGAGTAGTAGGCCGCAGATGCGGCTATGATCGGATAAGTGAAAACCGCAGATGCGGTTGGTTAGACCGCAGAAGGGAGAAAGGAGCCGCAAGTGCGGAATCCCTGGAGCAGAAACTATATAAGCATCCATTCGTGCATTTTTGCCCATTTCCACCATTTTTGAGACGGGATTGGAGCTTTTGGAGGATTTTGAAGAGGAAATCAAGGGGATTCTTATTGAGGTAAGATTTTTGAACTTAATTTCGTATCTATGGTGAATTTCAGTTGATTAAACATGGAAATTGAAGAGATTAGGGGTGAAAAATTGGGAAACTAGGGCTTGAAATTGGAGAGTTAAAATTGGGGATTTGAGGGGCCATTGGAGTTTCGATTTTGATGTTCTTGGTATGTATAGACTCGTGGGAGGATAAGGATTTTAGTGATGTGATTTTTATCGACTTCCAAGACGTGGGCCAGGAGGTCAGGTTTGGCCAATTTCGGGATTTTTGATGTAATTTGATTATTTTCGCGTGGGCTTTGTTCCTTTAGCATATATTGATGTTATGATTCTGATTATGAACATATTCGGGGCGATTTGAGGCCGAGTCGAGTGGCAAAGGCATCGCGGAGTAGGTTTTCATCCGGTTTGAGGTATGTAACGATTGTAAATCTAGACCCGAGGGTATGAAACCCCGGAATTTCGTACTGTTTTGATAAATGAGGTGACACACATGCTAGGTGACGGGAGTGTGGGCGTGCCCCGGTAAGGATTGTGACTTGGTCCGTCCCGTAGTAACTGTAGAGTTGCTTATTTTGATAAACTCTATATGATATCTATGTGTTTTAGAAATGAATCTGTTAATTTGGGCTGAATACCATGTTTGGGGCCTTGTGCCGAACTGCTTGGACCCTCAGGGGTATTTTACTACTTTCCTCACACTGTTTTGATTCGAAAGCATATCCTCAGTCATGATTTTTACATGTTTACTTTTGATTCAGTTTCATTACTCTGTTTTAAATATATGAAAGTTGTTTGGGCTAAGTTCCCTGAATTTTACTGAAATGCCAGAGTGGCTGTGAGGTTGGTTACAGAGAGAGGTCGAGGACCTGATGGTGAGGATTATACATATATATATATATATATATATATATATATATATATATATATATATATATATATATATATATATATATACATACATACTTATATACTTATGGATCGGGCTGCTCGCCGCAGCGGTATTTATATGTATATGAATCGGGCTGCACGCTGCAGCGATATGTTAGATCGGGCTGCATGCCGCAGCGATATAGCGCTTGGGCTGTAAGAGCCCCTCCGGAGTTTTCACACCCCAGTGAGCAGTCGACTATATATACTTACGGATCGGGCTGCACGCCGCAACGATTATTATTATGAGATATCTAATTGAGCGGGAGTGCTGAGTGTGAGTGCTGACTGATGAGAGTTGAGTCACGAGTGACTGAGAGGCTTGACCGAGAGGCTATATATATGTATGAGTGAAACTTTGTCCGAGGGGCTTGTTTATGAACTTACTGTTTTCCCCCTCCTTTTATGCTGAGCTCTATTGAAAAATATTAAGCAAATGTTTTGATTAACTTCCATTGAAACTGATGTTTTTACGAGCTGTATGGAAATTGAGCTACGGATTGACTTTGATATTTCTATTGAGATTATATGTTAGATTATATATATATATATATATATATATATATATATATATATATATATATATATATATATATATATATATTTTAAATGGTCGTCACTGCACTCAGCCTTTATTTACTTTGGTTACTTATTGAGTTGGCGTACTCACGTTACTCCCTGCACCTTGTATGCAGATCCAGGTGCCAGAGCATCAGAGTGAGAGCTTCAGCAGCTTCTGAGTATTTCTGGAGATAACAAGGTAGCTGCACGGCGTTTGCAGCCCTGCCTTTCTCCTTCTTATCCTTAGTATTATTTATTTCAGTCTTTTCTTGTATTGAGTGGATAGTACTGAATAGTATCTTAGTGGCTCATGACTAGTGACACCAGGATCGGGCAGTGTGGATGTATTTGCGTATTTGTTTTCTTCCGCGTATTTTGTTATATTAAATGAAAGACTTGTGTTAATAACTGATTTGGAACTAAATTTACAAAAGACCTTTATGTATTAGTATTGAATTGGCTTGCCTAGTACTGTGATAGGCGCCATCACGACCGGGGTGGTTTGGGGTTGTGACACCGTCTTTCTGGATGTAGGCATCGTCGTATTATAAATAAGATAGAGATTAGGAAATTGAGTTCTTACAACTGAGCTCTACCACACGATCTAGAGTAAGAAGAAAGAGATATAGTACTAAATGCCCTGTAGCCTCCTGCTTAAAAGTGTGGTGCACGACACACCCATAAACAAGACTCTACTAGACACGGCTTGTAGACTCCCTAGGACAGAACTACTCTGATACCACTTTTGTCACGACCCAAACCGATAGGCCGCGATGGGCACCTGGTACCTTACTCAACCGGGTACCAACATAATGTATCTTTTCATCTCATACTATCATAGATAACTGAGCCGGAAGGCTGCCTTGAGATAAGTAGAATACAACATGTGATACCAACTTTTACATAAGACATACGGGCCTATAAGACCAAAATAACCACTCGTATACTGAACATAGGCCGACAAGGCCATACAATCTTTTACGTACATGACATCTGTCTACTAGCCTCTAAGAATACATAATTTTCATAAAGGTCGGGACAGAGTCCTGCCATACCAAACAATAAACGTCTAAATCAGACTAACCAAACAATCAACTCCGAAGCAAATGGAGCGCACCAACATCTTCCGCCGAGCTGATAGCCTACCTAGAGGGCTCTCGACCTGTCTATCGGGACATGCGGGCATGAAATGCAGCCCCCCAAGCAAAAGGGACATCAGTACGAATAATGTACCGAGTATGTAAGGCACATAAATAAGTACATAACAGACATGGAAGAAATATAGAGTAAATGACTCAACCTGTAAGTCTGGATAACTCTATAATTCATGAAATAATTATAGTGTCATGCATATGCGTATGAATGTCATGTCGTGTATAGGTACATGTTTCATAACATCATCAGGCCTCTGGGGGCATCTCATCATATCATCTCGGCCATTGTGGGCAAACTCATCAACATATACCAGCTGATCAGGTGGTGGTGCGTATATATCGCCATAACCTTTCCCATATCCCATATATATGCGTATATAACACCATCTGGTCATGGGTCAATGTGCATGTATAAATGCATGAAATGCATATGAAATACGTTAATAAAATCTCTCGGTACATCATAAGACCATTATGCCTCTGATTAATATCATGAAATAAATTTTACCAACTTACGTATTTTTGAGACCCATGAACAGATGATAGAATAATATGACACATGGGGAATCAAGAACATAAGCATCTCTAGTATTTCTATGAATAGAGTCATTTATAGAAGTTGTGCATTTGCTCGTTTCGTTCGTGTCGTATAGATCATACCAAATAGAAAGAAGGGATAGCCTTAACATACCCGAGCCGATTCTCTTGATAATCCCTCTAGCATACGTCAATTGCGACACCATATAATGGCGGATCGAAGTAGGAGAAAATCCATATGATTTTCTAGAGAAAGATTGCACCGTACTTCTTTAAAATTGCACAATTTCACGTGGCTAAGATACAATCTCGTATGAATTGTTGAAGTAACTTTCGTTGCCATTCAAACCATGTGATATCTTACTTTGTACTTTGAGAAGTCTTGTTGGATACTTTTCTGAATTTTGCCTATTGCTTTGTAGAAATGAAAAATGAATTATGAGAGGCCTTTATGTCTTTATTGTGGGCCCCACTTGTGTGGGATGACTTGGCCACCAAAATCCCTTAAATTTGCCACCTAATTACATGAATTCAAGAGTCATAGTGTTGAAAATGGGGGCTGCCACGTTAAGCCCCCTTATATTTATCCAAATTGTTTTGTTTTCTTAATTAGCTTCATTACTTAATTAATCTCCAATTACTCCAATAATTAACCAATTATCCATATAATTAAAAATCATCTCAAATTACTTAAAATACTACTTACTTTTAACACACCTTACAATCATGGTCATGTGGTACCTTGTATGGTACTAGTCCATAAATACCGGATATTTTAGCTCGGGCCGTATTTTATTCCAACATAACAAACCTCGACGGAATTCATTTTCTTTGATTTACTTACCCTCTCACCTTTACCAATTTACTCATCACTTGTTTGAAATAGCATAATACTTATAATCTCAAAATAATCCCATTCCCGAACTTACGTCGATTAACTTACGACGAAACTTTAACATACAAAAATACGGGATGTAACACTAAGAACATAACAATTAGGTGGGTAAAACATATATTTGGATCAACAAAGAAATGCCTATATCACTTTCAGCACTGAATAAAACTACTATTTCGCTTTGCAAACACACGGGGTATGTTCTAGACATCAAATGCAATGCACTGAATAACACAAAACCTCACACACACATGGCACATAACTCACTCAAGATTGAATTATCAGGACACTCTAGTTTAAGCTGTTAAGCAAAGTGAAGCTCATGCAATTTAAGGTACTTATACAAGAGTCAAAAACTGAGCCTAAACGTCACAACTAAAGCACTCACTATTCTCAAGGAATAATAAAGTCAAGAAATTGCCTCCAATTCAAATCATAGCACAAGTTTTCCTACTCCTAGCAAAAATAAAACTAACTACACCCGGTTAAAACAAAACCATTGAAAAAGAACCGTATCATAAAGAAAAACCAAGGGGAGGGGGTGGGGGGGACTATTACCCTAACTACAAAAGAAAATCTTTTTGTCTTTTTCTTTCGACTTTAATCCCTCAAGAAACCCGCCGAATGATATCTATTGTCGGGAAAAATAAAAAATTAAATTTTTTTATGTTTTTTCATTTTTTGTTCTCTAACAACGAAAAAGCAAAACTAAAACTAATATACATACATACATACAAGTATCCCCTACCCCACACTTTAAGTTGTGGCATGTCCCCATGACACACAACTAAAAAGCATAAGGTAAAGGAAACTTCCCTGAGCATATAATCGGGGTTTGAGTCAAAGTCAGGCTCCATTCTTTGCTCCCGAACTAATGCACAAATCCATGCAGACAGCTCTTTCTCAGCCTTTTTGGGGTACACCCCACACTTATCTTTTCACTCACTGTAGCCATCTCTTTCACGTCCTTTACTTTTCACTCAACACTTGCAGCTGGTTTTTCTTTTTGCACACCCTTTTCTACATCCATCTTGAATGTCACAGGCTTCTCACTCACTCTAAGCATGAGTTTTCTCTCATATATATCTAGTATCACTTTGTCCGTCGCTAAGAATGGTCTTCCTAAGATGAGGGAAACCTCATTGTTTTCCTCCATATTTACCACTATAAATTCCACATGAAATACGAACTTATCCACCCGAACTACCACATCTTCCACTATCCCCTCGGGTATTAAACTCGTTTGGTCCGCCAGCTGCAACGATATTGGTACAGACCTTATCTCTCCAATCTCCTTCTCCAGTTTCCCTTAAATAGAAAGAGGCATTAGATTAATTGAGGCACCATAATCACATAAAGATTTATCAAAATTAATACAGCCTAAAGAGCAAGGTATAGTAAAACTCCCTGAATCTCCATATTTTTGTGGGAGTTTATTTTGTAATATAGCGCTGCAATGCTCTATGAGCTTAACCACTGAGGTTTCTTCTGTCTTCCTCTTCTTTGTTAGGATCTCCTTCAAGAATTTAGCATAATCTAGCATTTTTAGAGCATTTCTGTGAATGGTAAGTTCACATGAACCTGTTTCAGCACATCTAGAAATTTCTCAAACTGCTTGTCCAGCTTTTCTCTATATAGCTTTTGGGAGAAAGGTAAAGCAGGCATATGTTTGCTCTCCTCATGTTCCTCCCTTCTTGATTTTTCTTCCTTCTTCTTCTTCTCAGTTTTCAACGGGACTTTCTTCTTCTTCTCATCATCACTTTTCAGCTGCTCCCCACTTTCTTTTGCAAGTATCACATCTTTTTGGTGGGGTGAGATCTTTCAACACTTTCCCACTTCTTAAGGTCACAACATTCACTATATCTTTGGGATACTTTTATGTATCAGCAGAGAGGATGTTGGAAACCTCTCAGATATATTGTTGCAATCTGGCCCACTTGCTTCTCCAAATTTCGAATTGTTGCCCCTGGTATTTCAAATATTTCATTAGTTTTCACAATGAAGGCCTTCATAAGATCTTCTAAACCAGGTTGATTGGGTTGTTGAGGCTGAAAGTGCTGCCTCGACTGATTCATAAAACTAGGATCTCCTTGTCCCTGAAATCTGGGTTTGTTTTGTTGCCATGCATTTGCGGTACCCCCAGGTGACCCCATGATAATCTGGGGGCTTTTGACCAATTGCATTAAAATTACAATTGCCCACAACTTTTACTTCCTTAGTTGAGGCTTGACACTCATGAGTAGGGTGTCCTCTTCCACATATATCACAAGCTGCATGAGGCTCACTTTGTATTGTAGCTAAGGTTAGCATCCGTATTACTTTAGCCATAGCATCAAGTTGTACCTGCACAGATGTATTAGCATCAACTTGGTGAACACCAGTTGATCTTTTTCTTTCCGCACTCTCAGAGGGCCACTAATTTGCATCTTTAGACAACTCTTCAAGAATTGTAACTATCTCCTCTTCTTCATCAACGGGCCTCCAGCTGCGTTGCTCAATGTTCTACATGAGGCTGGTGTCAATCCATCCCAAAAGTCCTGGATTTGCATCCAGAGTTCAATTTCATTATGTTTTTACTTTCAAACTATCTCCTTAAACCTCTCCCATTCAAAAACAATTTCACTATCTTTCTGGCATAAGTTATGGATTTCTCTTCCAAACTTGCCCGTCTTAGCTGAGGAGAAAAATTTATCAAGTAATTTTCTTGTTATGTCCTCCCAATTTCTAATTGATCCCGTGGGCATGCTTTAAGGCCACTGCTTTGCATCTTATTTGAGTGTGAAGGGGAATGCCCTTAAGTATACTGCATCTTGTGTGACGCACCATTGTATTGAAAGGTGTTCATAATCTCCTCGAAGTCCATCAGATGTGTGTTAGGATCTTTGTTCATCTTTCCTCTGAAGACACAATAGTTTTGAAGGGTTTGAAGCGACCCTTGCTTCAACTCGAAATTGTTAGCTGCAATTGGAGGTGGTCTAACACTCGATAATCCTTGGTTATAGACCAGTCTAGCATAATCACCAAGTGATCTCCCATCCCAGGAGCTATATTTCAGAATTGGTCTGCGACCAAGGGTTGATTTTGAGCAATTCTCCGACCCCTCTCTTCTTCATAGACAATTTGTGCATCTCTAATAGCTACTTCCTCAACATCCTGTGATGCTTGTTCTCGTTGTTGGGCTTCTTCTCTCACAGCCGAATCTACATTATCTTCACTGTCCCCAGCCATAGTTTCACTGGTTGAGGATAGCCCAACCTTCTCTAAAGTCTCGGTGAGATTTCTTTCCCTCCTCAGTTGTCGAAGTTGTTTTTCTATCTCTGCTTCGTATGGTAGCACTTCTTTCCCAGAAAATCGAGTCATGCACCACTCTTAACCTATAACCTGCGCACAGTCAAAGACCAACCGTAAAATGGAAAAAAATAAAATAAACAAAAAACAAATTCCTGAATTAGCACTACAAGCTATTTCAAATACTATTGATTGTCAATCCCCGGCAAGAACGCCAAAATTTGACGAGCACAAAATACCACTTAAACTTATACTCGCTAATCAAATATAGTATAGTATAATATTGTCTCCAGAGGGGTTGAAGTTAAAGTGTATTATCGTAGTTTCTAGCTTGATTACTGTCCAAGATGATCAACAACTGAGATTTATGTGATTAATGCTAAAATTAACTAAGAATCTATAGCTATTGACTAATAACAATCGATGCAAGAAAAAGCAAATAAAGATATCAATGGGAGAAGATAGTGGTTGATAGGACAGGTGCAAGATAATTGTCAGGGATTTAAGTCTAGTTAATTCACTTCTAATGTTCAATTGAGTCTCTCGATTTCAATTGATTATTAGTTCAATTGTTTAGTAATAACCCCTCTCTCTATTAAGTCTCAACCTCACGAGATGAACCAATTTAAGCTCTGTGAAGATATGCAAGAATGCATAGTGGATTGATCTTAAGGAGAACCTCTCTCGATGATCCTCCTAACTAGGTTTAATCAATGATTCAACTATCCTTTTTCTGTTACTAAGAAGAATTAATGAACTCAACCAACAATATAATGCAAAGATACCACAAGTTATGCCTCTCTCAATTACATGAATAAGTGAATATAGATGCAACAATTAAATCATCCAAAAATGCTTAAATAAATAAAAACTAGAGTTATAATCCACAAGAAAATATCAATACACCAAATTCATCAAACCCTAAAGGAAACTACTCTATAGACATGGACTAATTCATCACAAATATAATTAAAAGATAGGAAAACATAAATTGAATCCAAACTCGGGTCTTGAGTGAGGAAGGAATGATGAAATCTTTGTGCTTCTGCTCCTCCAACTCCTCCTTAGCTTCCTTAGGTCGAATATGTGTCAAAATTCCAGAAAATAACGTTTTTCCATGTATTTATACCAAGTAGAGTCGGGCCCAAATGCAATCACCTTTTCCTAGCCTAAATAGAACATTTACCTTGTAAAAATTACACAGGCGCGCCACATGGGGCGACGCGCCATGTAGGGTATTAGTGGGGAAATCTAGAGAGCTGATCTTTTCACTTAGCAGGAATTTTGCACTAGCGCCCCGCGCCCCGCTACGCATGGCGCGAGGTGGTAGTGCAATTTGTTCAGAGTAAATTTGTTTTCTCATTTTTTGACATCCAGACTTGGTCCTCGACCTCCGAACGTGATCCCAACTTAATATCTTGGGCTTTTACTCTGACTTCAAAGCTCCAACTTATTCAAATTAGCTCAAAATTATCTTAATAGCTCGAAATTACTTCTTGCAAGGAATAAAACATACAATAAGTGCAAAACACTACAAATTAAAGCTCAAAACAAGTAAAGTGCAATAAATTAGAGTGCAATAAGCGACTAAAATATGTAATTATACCCTACCATCAAACACCTCACAAGACACGCCATTGAGATAGCACCTTCTTATCTTGTGTGCGTGAACAATGGCTGACAACTCTAAATTATGCATTGGGTAGTTCTTTTCATGGGGATTCAATAGGCGCAAAGCATATGAAATCACTCTACTCTCATGCATCAACACACACCGATGCCAATCTATGAAGCATCACAATTAACTGTATAAGAACCCGATTTTGAAGGCAAAACAAGAACTGGAGTTGTAGTCAAGACAATGTTGAGCTTCTAAAAGCGCTCCTCACACTCGTCAGGTCACCTTAATGGGGCACCCTTCTAAGTCAATCTAGTCAAAGGATCTTCGATGGAAGAAATACCCTCTATAAAGCGACGATAATACCCAGCCAAACCTAAAAAACTCCGGATCTCAGTTGCGGTAGAAGGCCTGGGCTAACTCTACACTGCCTTAATCTTCTTCGGATCCACCTTAATCCCCTCGCTTGACACCACGTGGCCCAAGAATGCCACTGAATCAAGCAAAAACTTGCCCTTGGAGAATTTAGCATATAGTTTCTTCTCCCTCAAAGTCTAGAGCATGATCCTCAAGTGTTACTCAGGATCCTCTCAGCTGCGAGAATGCACAATTATATCATCAATGAACACGATGATGAAGAAATCAAGATATGACTGAAACACACTATTCATCAAGAGCATAAAGGCTACTGGGGCATTGGTCAGACCAATAGACATCACCAAAATCTCATAGTGGCAATAACGGGTCCTGAAAGTCGTCTTTGGAATATCTGAAGCCCGAATCTTCGACTGATGGTATCCGGATCTTGAATCAATCATCGAGAATACCCTAGCACTTTGAAGCTCATTAAACAAATCATCAATACGTGGTAGTGGGTACTTGTTCTTGATAGTAACCTTGTTCAACTACCTGTAGTCAATGCACGTCCTGACCGAGCTGTCTTTATTCTTCGCAAATAGAACTGGAGCTTCCTAAGGTGAGACACTCGGTCTAATAAAACCCTTATCGAGAAATTCGTGAGACTGTTCCTTTAATTCCTTCAACTCTACCGGTGTCATGCGATATGGCGAAATAGAGATGGGTTGAGTGACCGTCACCAGATCAATATCAAAATCAATGTCCCTATCGGGTAGCATTCCCGGTAGGTCTACTAGAAACACATCTAGAAACTCTCTCACTACCGGAACTGACTCAATGGAAGGAGTATCAACACTAACATCCCACATAATGGCTAAGTATGCCAAGCACCCTGTCTCAACCATCTGTTTTGCCTTCAGAAAGGACACCACCCTACTAGGAACATGACCTAATGAACCTCTACACTCCAACCTCGACAAACCCGGCATAGACAACATCACGTCTTAGCGTGACAGTCCAAAAAAAGCGTGATATGGTGACAACCAATCCATACCCAAAGTCCACCATATTGAGTAATAGAAGGTCAACCCTAGTCTCATAATCCTGGATAGTAACCAAACAAGAACGATAGACACGGTCTGCAACAATAGAATCCTCGACAGGTGTAGACACATAAACAGAGGTACTCAAAGAATCACGAGGGATATCTTAATATGAAGCAAAATAGGATGACACATACGAATAAGTGCAACCCGAGTCAAATAAACGGATGCATCTCTATGAAAAAGCAGAAAAATACCTGTGATGACAACATCTGATGCAATAGCCTCAGTCCTACCAAAAAGCATAACAATGGGCCTGACCTTCCCCTATAGGACGTATTCTACCCGCCTGTCATCCACCCCTAGTTGGATGTGCAGGAGGAGTAGCAACTGGAGCAGAAACCACAGCTAGAGTACCCTACAGTGGTCCACCCCTCCGAAGCTAGGATAATCTCTTACCATGTGCCTAGTATCACCGCACTCAAAATAACCTCTCTACGGGCATCGTTGTTGGTGCTGAGTCTGACCCGGACGACTAGAATAACCTCTGTAGGAACCCCATGCAGGAGGTGCATAGGAAGATGGTTGTCCAAATGATTACTCTGAGGTCCCTAAATAGCTGGAGCACTACGAGTGACCTGAAGAAGACTGAACTGGTCGACTAATAAAGCCTTTACCATGACGAGATGATACTGCAGAGCGGGTACCACTAAACCCTCTAAAATCTCGAGGCCTCTTGGCCTCTCTATCCCCCTTCTCCAGGTTGCGAATACGCTCCAACCTCCTAGCAATCCCTACAGCCTACTGAAATGGAGTATCAGTCTCCAACTCTCGGGCCATCCTAAATCTGAGGCCATAACCAAGCCCCTCAACAAATCTACAGACCCTTTCTCTAATAGTGAAAACCAAAGTAGGTGCATGAAGAGATAACTCACTAAGCCTCATAGCATACTCGGACACAGTCATAGTCCCCTGGCGCAACTACTCAAACTCGGTGCGCAATGCATCTCTGAGGGTCTGTGGAACGAATTCCCTCAAAAAGTGATCAGTGAACTGACCCACATAAGTGGCGTTGCGCCAGCTAGCCTACCCTCCTCATAAGTCTGCCGCCATTTATATGCTAGCCCCGTTAGCTGAAAAGTAGAAAGTTTGAGCCCGCTCAACTCCACTATGCTCATAGTGCGTAGAATACTGTGACACTAGTCTAGAAAATCTTGTGCTTCCTTAGAAGCTGCACCACTAAAGTAGGAGGGAAATACTTCTTGAACCTCTCTAACCTTTTCCACTCCTCCTCTGACGCCACTAGCCTAACTTGGGGCTGAAATGCAATCACGGGCTGCAGTGGTATACCACTTGAAGCCTGATCAACATGAGCCTGCTACTTTGCCGTACAGGCAGTAGGAGTCTGAGCTCCTCCCCTAGCCTGAGAAGTAGTTGGTGCCACTAGGATCAATCTCGCCTGAGCCGAGGTACCAAACATACTCAAGAAGTGCACTAAAGTCTCCCAAAGTCCAAGGGTAGCAACAGGCACCTCAGGTGCCTTCTCCCAATCAGGGCTACTAATGGCTCCTTAGTCGAGGGCCTAGCACGGCCCCTTACTGTAGCATGTGCTCCACCTCTGCCTCAGTCCCAGCCTCTAGCAACACCGGCACCGGGGTAGTATCATCAAAAACTGAAGCTCGTGTCCTCACCATATGTGAGAGAACAGAAAGTCAAAGTCTCAAATTCTAAAATCAACAAATCCGCACGTTAAGGAATGAAAGAAGTGAAATTTCCTAATAGTTCCATAGCCTCTCGAAAAGAAGTAAATATGTCTCCATCTCGATACGCAAGACCATACTATGCTTGCTTATGACTCGTGAACCTATGAACCTAGAGTTGTGATACCAACTTGTCATGACCCAAATCTCACCCTAGGATACTGATGACGCCTGGCCTCTAAGACTAGGTAAGCCTATCACACAACAACACTAGACGGAATATAACAACTTAATATTAAATAAAACTAAGAAAATGGCCCAAAACATAGCCAGTATATCACAATCCCAAAATCTAGTAATACAGAGTCATAAGCTCTATAAGAAGTACATAATAAGTCTCAAAATACAACATTGTTTGGGATACAATAAACAGTATTAAGGAAATAATAGAAAGTGACTTTGAGGCCTGCAAGCGGAACAACAAGTATACCTTGAAGTCTTTACAACAACTCGGGATCAGCTCACTAACGACCAACGCGCTCTTAGGTACCTGGATCTGCACAAATTGTGTAGGAGCATTGTATGAGTACACTACAATCGGTACCCAGTAAGTATCAAGACTAACCTCGGTTGAGTAGTGACGAGGTTCAGGTCAAGACACTCACTAAACAAATAACCTGCGTAGAATATCGATATAAAACTAAAATTGGAAAGGAAGACAAAATAAATAGCAACAAGGAGTAGGACAGATGATAACACAACAAATTAACCAACAACTCGTATAAAAACAAAGTGAAAACATTTATGGAAAACAATGACATGTTCAAATAATTAACCTGTTCCAACACAAAATAACAACAAGAATCACTCCAAAACACCACAAAACATAATCAAGAAGCCACCCTTATGACGTTGCATGATATTCACGGTGAAATATTACCCCTTATATAGCTTCACGCGCATAAGCCCCGTTATCTCGCTGTGTGCATCACAATGAATTATTTCCCCTCACTTGTAACACGCGAATAAGAACCCTTATCTCTCACTGCATGTGCATCAATTATAATCACCCTTATGTTGCCGCATGCGCATCTGATTCACAACACAACAAAAAACCCACACCACAGATGCACATAAGCCACAACATCGCCCAAACAACAATACCAAAGCCGCAACACTGTATAACCCATGGCTCGATAATAATATGTACAAGATTCACAACAATGCCAAAAGGTAACGGGGAGCGAATCAACAATCAAACATGCTTCATATAAAAATAACTCTAATTCAAGGCATAATAATATCCTAAGAGCCAATCCGGTCAATTACCACACATACGCCTGTGTACACACTCGTCACCTTATGTTCATTTTAAATAGTACAAATAATGCAACTTAGACCAAATCCTAAGGGTAAATTCCTCCACACAATCATAAGTCAAGGGTAAATTCCTCCACACAATCTTAAGTCAAATCCTAAGGATTTGACTTATGAGGAGGAGCCAGTGGCTATTCTAGCATGATAGGTCCGAAAGTTGAGGTCGAAGAGTTATCCTTCTGTGAGAGTGCATTGGAGAGGTCAGCTGATCGAGGCAGCTACGTGGGAGACTGAGTCTGATAAGTAGAGTATATACCCACACCTTTTCATCAGTCCATGTACTTTCCTATGTCGGTTCGAGGACGAACATTTCTTTTAGAGGTGACTTCAAAAGATTTAATGTGAAATTTTGAAAAAAAAAATATGATTTTTGGCTTTAAAAACAACTGGAGTTGACTACAGTCAACATTTTACGTAAATGACCCTGGATGGGTATTTTGACAATCCCAATGGGTTCGTATCGTGATTTTGTACTTGGCCGTATGCCTGAAGTTCAATTTGGAATTTCCTAACTTAATTTGACTTGTTTTGCCGAAAGCTAGTAATTTGAAGGTTTGGAAAATTCCTAGGTTTGACCATAGGTTGGATTTATGTCAACCAGGTTCGGATTGTTGGTTTTGCGACATGATACAGGTACATTTTGTTATTTGAAACTTGTCTGCAAAATTTGGTGCAACTCGAAGTTATTTTGATAGGATTCGGACGCTCGGTTGTAATTTTTAAAGTTCTTGAGTTTCTTTGAAAAATACATGCATTTTGATGTCCAATTTGTAGTTCTAGGTAATATTTTGGTGTAAAGATTGCACGAGCGAGTTCGTATGATGACCTTACACTTGTGTGCATGTTTGGTTTGGAGCCCGAGGGGCTCAGGTGAGTTTCGGATAGGCTACGGACCATTTTGAACTTAAAAGTTGATGGTTTCAGCTATTTGATGATGTTTGGTGCTTTGTGCTTTGCGATCGCAAAGGGGAACTTGGAGCTGGGGCAGATTTCTTCATCACGAAAACGGGACATGGTCGTGAACGCAAAGCAGTGAAGGGCTTACCCTTCGCGAACGCGGCTGTCCTCACGCGAACGTATTTGGTTGTGGGATCTGGGGCAGGCTGGGCTGTAACTCAATGCACATGAGAGCCTAGGCTCGCAAACAAGAAGGTTATGGGGGTTAAGCCTACGTGAACGCGGAGGTTAAATCATGAACGCGTTGGCCTTTTTGGACGTTGCACATCACGATCGTGTCAGGTGCTGACGCCCGGTGATTTAAACTTTCAAAGTTGGGATTTGAGTTATTCTTCACTTTTTTCTAGTTTGAGGTCGGCCTAGAGACAATCTTGAAGAGGTTTTTCATCACCACTTCATTGATTAGTATATTTTAACTTGTTTCATTAAATTTCCATTAACACCATTGATTTTAACCTTTAATCTGAGCTTTTTTATGGTAGAAATTAGGGATTCAGGTAGATATTGCGAATTTTAAGAAAGTGAGATTTAGACCTTAAATTGAGGTCGGATTTCGAAACTAATCACATAATGTGGCTCGAGGGTGAAAGATTAATTGGATTTGGGTCCGAATCTCGGGGTTTAACCAAGCATGCCAGGGGTTGACTTTTGTTGACTTTTTTCTAAAATCGTTAAAGATTGAGATTTTTCACTCGTGGGTAGTTTTTAAAGTCTATTTTGAATTATTTGAACCATATTTGGCTAGATTTGATTGGTTTGGAGGATAATTCTATAGGAAACGCCGCAGTTGAGCAATGATTTGGTTGTGGAGTAAGGTAAGTGTCATGGTTAACCTTGACTTGAGGGATTAGGACTTGTTGGTCTATTTGCTACGTGTATTATGTGTGGGGACGACGTATATGTGAGGTGACGAGCATATATGCATTGTCATTGGGTTAAAGCATGAGGGTGGAAATTGTCTCTTTGTATTATATTATTTCATCGACTATGTTCTCCATGCTTAGGTTAGAATATTACTCTTTAATTATTTGCCTCATATTTATCATTTATTTTAAATATGTAGGAAATTTTGGAAGTTGAGTTTGTTATCTTGGCACTATAATTGAAGTGTAATTGCTTTCCGCCTTTCATTTGTTAATCAGATTTGTGTTATTGCTTGGTGAGGAAGAGTGATAAGCACGAAGGGTGTTGCCGTACCTTATTTGCATTCATTATCATATATTAAGAGGTTGTAAGGATTTAAAGCACGAATGGTGATGCTGTGCCAGAGATTAAAAGCGCGAAGGGTGATGCAGTGCCATTTTATTTATGATATTACATGGTGAGGATGAGAGTAAAAGCACGCAAGATGATGATGTGCCATCTTTATTTCATTACATTATTTGATTCCCGGATTGGTGATTTACTTGGTTACATTGTTGCTTATTTCGGAAAAAAGTGTTATTTGGTGATTTCGTATTTGCCATTCTTATGATATTTCCACTTTCGCATGTCTCGTCCCAATTAATGTTTTATTATTCTATTTGTTATTTTGTTGCTTTACATATATATATACAGGATTTTACGTAGGTGTCTTGTCATAGACTCGTCACTACCTCGTCGAGGTTAGGCTCGACACTTACTGAGTAAATTGGGTTTTATTCTATCATTGATGTTTGAATCATTGTATCCTTATTCTCTCGTAGATGGTGAGAACACGCACAACATCTACAGCTAGGCAGGAGCCGGAGCCCCCTCTTGCAGCAACTACCAGGGGTAGAGGCCGGGGCCTCGGTCGAGCCAGGGGCCGAGGTATAGGCACAGCTCAGCCTAGAGCTCATGCAACAACACCCATTGTACAACCTCGGATTGATGATGATGAGGAGATCCCATCTTAGACCGCACTAGTCAGACGCGCTCAGGTCACGGAGGGATTCATAGCCACTTCCGAGATTCAGGACGTTTTAGTATGCTTGCTGGGCCTTATGGAGAGTGTGGCCTAGACCGGTGATTTTTCATGGCACCAGCTGTCTCTCAGGCTGGGGGAGAAGCACAAACTCCCGCTACTCACACTCCGGAGCAAATGACTCCCATATATCAGACTCCAGCAGTTCTGCCACTTGGAGTAGTTTAGCCTATTGTTACTACACAAACCAGGGAGAGGCAAGCAATGTCTTCTGAGGGGTTGATGAGGTTGGATAAGTTCACAAAGCTCTTCCGTACTTAGTTCAAAAGTGCAACATGTTAGAACCCACAGGATTATTTGGACTATTTCTACGAGGTGTTGCGCAACATAAGTATCGTTGGATCTAATAAAGTAGACTTCGCAGTGTTTCAGATGACAGGTTCAACCAAAAGGTAGTGGAAGGATTTTGAGCGGGGTAGATCAGGAGGTTCGCCACCCCTTACTTTGGATCAGCTTTCACAGCTTTTTCTGAAGACATTTATTCCTTTCACTCTGAGAGAGGAGTACCATAGGCAGTTTGAGCACCTTCAGCAGGGTAGCATGAGTGTTACCTAGTATGAGAGATGATTTTCATACCTAGATCGCCATGCAGTTTGAGCACCTTCATTAGGGTAGCATGAGTGTTACCCAGTGTTCCGCCACTTGGAGTAGTTCAACCTATTGTTACTACACAGACCGGGGAGAGGCCCGCGATGTCTTCTTAGGGGTTGATGAGGTTGGATAAGTTCACAAAGCTCTTCCCTATTCACTTCAGTGGTGCACCTTCTTAGGACCCACATGATTATTTAGACCGTTGCAATGAGGTGCTGCGCAACATGGGTATTGTTGAGTCCAATGGAGTAGACTTTGCAATGTTTCAGATGACTGGTTCACCCTATTAGTGCAACTCATATCCAGAGTTATCAGGGTAGTTATTCAGGTCGTCAGGGCCAGTTCTAGAGTCAACAGTCATATCAGCCGAGGACTTGTTGTACTTTTGGAGATCGGAGCACATTGTGAGATTTTTCCCAAGGTCACAGGGCGGAATGCCACAACAAGATTCTCGTGCCATTGTTCTGGCACTAGTTGCTCTACCGCCCGCACAGCCAGCTAGAGGTGGGGGTTAGGCTACTAGAGGTGGAGGTCAGGCCATTAGAGGTTGAGACCAGTCAGCTACAGGCCGTCCGAGAGGCGGAGGTCAAAGTGGTGGGGCCCAACCCCATTTTTATGCATTTCCAACTAGACTTGAGGCAGAGTCATCTGACGCCATCATCACAAGTATCCAGTTTTCCATAGAGAAGCTTCAATTCTATTTGATCTGGACTCTACTTATTCCTACGTGTCATCCAATTTTGCTTCATATCTGGTTATGCCTCGTGATTCTTTGAGTGCTCTTATCTATGTGTCCACGCCTGTGGGAGATTCTACTGTTGTAGATTGTGTTTATCGCTCATGTGTGCTTTCTATCGAGAGCCTTGAGACTAGTGTAGATCTTCTAGTTCTTTATATGGTGGACTTTGATGTTATTTTGGGCATGGGTTGGCTGTGACCTTATCACGCTATTTTGGACTGTCATGAATGACCTTAGCCATGCCGGGGTCACCTCGATTACAGTGGAGAGGGACTTATGGCCATTCTACTAGCAGGGTTATTTCCTATATGAAGTCTCAGCATATGGTCGAGAAGGAATGCATAGCATATTTGGCCTATATCCGTAATCCTAGTGTAGAGGTTCCTTCCATGGATTCAGTACCAGTTGTGTGCGAGTTTCCAGAGGTAATTCCTGCAGATTTGCCAGGGGTGCCACCTGATGGAGATATCGATATCGACTTCTCTATTGAATTGGCTCCGGGAACTCAACTCATTTCTATTCCACCATACCTTATGGCCCCAACTAAGTTGAAGGAACAGAAAGAGAAATTGCAGGATTTGCTTGGCAGAGGATTCATTAGACCTAGTGTTTCGCATGTTACACCCCAGGTTTTCGTACTTAAGAGTACGTCGTAAGTCAATTGATATAAGCTCAGAAATAAAATCATCTTTGAAAAAAATTTATAAAGTAAGTTAATCATGTTACCGTGGAAGTTAATTATATTTAAGATCATGAATAACAAGTAACAAGATGGTTGGAAGGCTTAGAAGCTAAACGAATTGAAGAAGATAAGTTTTGTCGAAAGTCGACAAGTTTGGTGTTACACCCTGTACGTTCTAAATTGACGTATAATGAATATGAGACTTGTTAATCATGATTGAATGAGTGTAAAGTAATAATATGACTATATATGATGTTTGGACATAAAATATAAAGTTTGGGAAAAATTGGATTTAACTTACGGAAAAATCGATTTAAGATTTGCCTTGTAATGAGCCGTTTTGAGAAATTAAATTCGTAAGCTTATGATGTCATTTTGGGACATATATCATAGCAAAATGAAGGTCTTGGAACCTAGTTTCCAACTGTCCAAACTATTTATTCATACGACATCGGGGTAGAGAAATATAGATTTTTAAGTAAGGGTCCCCAAGTCACGTTGCCGCACTTCGTAGAAACTAGCAGGTTTATAGACCAAGTTGAGACGCAGTTTTCTCCCAATATATTGAGGGTTACATGGAGATCTTTATATGGAATTAAATCTCTATGTGTCTAGTTTCCAACGCTGCAAACCGTTTGTCAATACGATATCGGAGTAGAGAGATACAAAGGTCCGAAGTGGTACTGCTCAAACTGCCAAGCAGGCAGCTTACCCACCTGCTTGGAGAATTGAGGCGGTGGGCTTATGAATTGTTTTTATCCATTGCATTTCGTCAATATCCAGAGATAAATTACTTAAAAACACTCTCAAACTCTCAAAGAACTTCTCCAAGGTTCCTAGAACTAAACTCAAGACAACTCAAATCCTCATCAAAGGTATTAAAGACTACAAGAGAATACTTCTATGATGTTGTGGTGTGATTGAGGGCTATTGTGAGCTAAGTTGGGATGGGGTTTCGAGTTGTAGCTGCTGTCCAAGGTATGTATAACATATATTGATTGTGCCTAAGGTTACTCTTGTGTTTGTTGTGTTGTTTGAGTGAAAAATCATAAGATGCACTTGAAGGAATATGGGATACGATTGTCTTTTTGGTTGAACTGTTTTGTGGTTAAAAATATGATTTGTGGTTGCTGAAAATTATGAGAAATAATTTTATAATGTTGTGGCTGCTATTGTTAAGCTTTCCTAGGTGTTAATTAAGTTGATTGAGGAAGAAAAGATGAAAAACAAGTGATTGACGATAAAAATTAAGGTGCTAGACGTATGGGGCTGTTTTGGAAAGCATTTTGTGGAGGTTTTATACTAGAAATAATATGGTACATATAAGTATGATGCTCTGAAGGTTATAAACTAATTTATGGAATAAGAGTTTAATTCAATTTATATCTAGTTATGAGTAAAAGAAACGAGCTTGCCGCTCAATATGAATGTTAAGATAATCAGAGAAACTCATATTGGATTATATTGTTGTTGTTGCTGGTGTTGGTTATAGTTGTTGTTTGCTTGTTCATGACCCTTAGTGGTCTTTGGGATATATTAAAAATAGGGAGTTGCTGACCGATTTTCCTTAAGTCATGCGACTAGCCAAATACGATGGTACGGTATTATATGTTAACGGCAATATCATTTCACTTGTTGTAGATGCAAGAAGTTGTGTTGAGCTTGGTTGAGTAATAAGGAAGAGATCATACAGGTATGTTAAGGCTATCCCTTCTTTCTTTTTGGAATGATTTGTACAACACAAAAAAATGAACAAATGCACAACTTCCATAATGACTCTATTCATAGAAATACTAAAGATGCATATGTTCTTGATTCCCCATATGTCTTATTATTCTATCGTCTGTTCATGGGTCTCAGAAAATACGTAAATTAATAAAGTTTATTTCATGATGTATATCAGAGGCATAATGGTCTTATGACGTACCAAGAGATTTTATTAATATATTTCATATGCATTTCATGCATTTATACATGCACATTGACTCATGACCAGATGACGTTATATACGCATATATATATATATATATGTATATGGGATATGGGAAAGGTTATGGCGTTATATAAGCATCACTACCTGATCAGCTGGTATATGTTGGTGATTTTACTCACAGTGGCCGAGATGATATGATGGGATGCCCTGAGGGGCTTGATGATGTTATGAACACATGTACCTATGCATGACATGACATTCATACGCATATGCATGACACCATAAGTATTTCATGATTTATAGAGTTTTCCAGACTTACAGGTTGAGTCACTTACTCTATATTTCTTCCATGTCTTTTTTGTACTTATTTATGTGCCTTACATACTCGGTACATTATTCGTATTGACGTCCCTTCTACCTGGGGACGGTGCGTTTCATGCCCGCAGGTCCTGATAGACAGGTCGAGAGTCCTCCAAGTAGGCTATCAGCTCAGCGGAAGATGTTGGTGCGCTCCATTTGCTCCGGAGTTGCTAGTTTGGTCAGTATGATTTAGACGTGTATTGTTTGGTATGGCGGGGCCCTGTCCCGACCTTTATGATAAGTATGTACTCTTAGAGAAAGACACATGTCTTGTATAAGGATACTTGTATGGCCTTGTTGGCCTATGTTTCGAGTATATAAAGAATCATACCGGCCTTATAGGCCCGTACTTCATATGTATAAGTTTGTATTCCCTCATGCTTTACTCCGGTTCATTTACCTATGAATGAATGATATGAAAGATACGTTATGTTGGTACTCGGTTGAGTAAGGTACCGAGTGCCCGTCGCGGCCCATCGGTTTGTGAAGGAAGAATGCGATAAAAAAATGAGAAAAGGGATGAGATTGCACTTATCAAAATCCTACTGATATGCTATGATTCCAGAACATTATGCAAACGCGACGTCAAGGAGAGGAAGTAAGGGTTCCTGCCCGGATGTTATTGATAAATAAGGGGCCAGTGCGAGAGGTAAGTTAAGATAAAGGAAATAACCCAAGAAAGATTACGCAAAATATTGATATGAGAATAGACCAACGAGTAGTTAGCAACTAATTCAGGAAAATCCTAGTTACGGCTAAACAAGAGGATACAAACAAATCAATAGATCGTGCAAGATAAAGATAGTAAATCTCAATATAGGGAATTCAGTCTCGCCGATATGACATCGTAACCTTGAGAAATATTAAGATAGGAGTTAGGGTATTTAAAGGTACCATATGAGTGTTATGGAGATAAAAGAGAGTGCCACTGGGAAGACAATCAAAATGTCATCTTAGAAGCTACCCTATGAGAAAAAGGGCATGAAGGTAAGTAAGTAAGGACAATGACAATTAAGATAGAACATCAAAAGTTCCGTCGGGTAAATGATGTAATAAGCTCGCAGCCTTGCAAGAATCAGAGGGTCCTCACTAAGTACTACAATAAAAGACTAGCTAAGGAAATAAGGAAGAAGGCTTCAACCTAAGCATAGCGACCTAAAGAGGAAATGGTCTTGTAACAACAGTCTCACTACAACATTGTATGCACTCTATAAGAAAGTAGGATTCGAGATCATGTGAGTTGCACGAAAATTCCGTCATGCGTGGGAACTAAGAAAAGCTAATTATGCACGCTACCAGGGGGCAGAAAGACTAGAAAAAGTAATAGGCTACGTTTGAAGAAAGCTGAGAAGAAATGAAAGGAATTATTCGAACAACGATCCAGAATTAGTTACCTTATGAATGCACTTAAGATTTCATAGTATTATCCATGCAGCATATATGTTGACAATCATATAGCCTAGAAGACTCAAGTATAAGTTAAAAGAAAAGAAAAGAATTGAGTCCAGATCATAAACAAAGGATTGAATTGTTAGATAATGGTGTCACGGGTATTCCATAGCGTCCATGAAAGGCTAAAGTAATAACTAATACCATGGGCCGCAGACCGGAAGATGTCTTAAGCCTACATAAAGGCTGATCAGAAAGAAGAGGAAACTAAAGAGTTACATCAACCAAGTAAATCAGGAGTCTGATTATTGGACCCAGAAAATTATAGAAATCGCGATTGAGAACATTGCAGGATCACCCTTAATATCAGAGGTACAAGAGATATAGTACGACAACCATATTATATAACGGCTCTACGAGAAAGCCAGTTAGAAGAGTACCAGCCTCATAAGAAGTTAGCATGAAGCTCCAACCGGATTGTGTATGCACCAGGGGGTAAGTATTACAATAGAGCTTCAAGTTGTGGATGTAAATCATACCTATGTAGAAGGGACGTTATGAAAGGGATAGAAGACGTGATGTGAGATTTTAAAGAAAGTAAGGTAAAAGTGAACGACCTAAGAGACACTCAAGTGCAGAAGGTTGTGAATAGTCCTTACCTCGGATAGAAGGCTAGAAGCGTTGGGATTCTGTATCGAGGAAAGATAGCGGTGGCATGCCTTCCAGCCTATGGGTTCTAGGTATCGGGAAGCCTGATTAAGAGAGTAAAGAAGAGTTAGAGACGATGTGATGTATCGCTTGATGATCCAGAATAACACAAGGAAATCTATGGTGCAAGCAAGTTGAAGGAAGGTTGCGAGTAGTATAAATAGACATGTATAGGTCGCAAGCTAAAGTATGGTGAAGCAACATGTTTTAGGAAGACATGAGTAAGGACAAGAAAGGGCGAGTAAGAAGGGACGAGAAATGGATAAGTCCTCAAAATTAAGCCTAGGAAAACAAAAGAGCTGATGGTTTCTGTAAGTTATTGAAGCACAGTATAGTCTGAAAGAACTCAAAGGAGTCTAAGACTAGTAGCATTTAGAAGAGATGGAATGCTACCCTGGTAATAGAATGAGGATGTAGTTGTGATAAATAAGGGATGACGTTTGGGCCTTTGATTGAGTAATTATTTGGAAAAAAAAGGGGAGATTTCATGAATTGTACAGGATTGACACACACACGTAAGGTGAATCACATTGGAATGCTATGAAAAACGGTTATGGAAATTACTCCAGATGTTCCTCGATGCAACATGGGCCATAGTGATTACGTAAGAACTTTCAAGTTATATGTGGTAAATTGTAGATCAATATTGAGGTGAATCAACAATGAATGGACAAAAGTCACAAAGTATAAGATGAGATTAGGTCGTCGTTCTTAAGATGAACAGTAATGAGGAAGCATTAAAGGACTTAGATATTATGCATATAGGATAAGCGACGAGAATAACCTGGAGTTTGATGGCAAGCCTCAGTAATTACAGTATGACCTACCTAGATGCGGTAAAGTCATATGGATGGATAATCGGGTCCATGAATTAAGGTATACCAATATTCGTAGGTTCATCATAGTACCGAGCGAAGAACTTCAGCATACCTATAGATGCCCAGAGGGACATCTTGTCAAGCTTTGTATATGTTTACAAGGTGAGGCCTAGAGATTGGGTAAAACCTTAAGGAAAAAGCTGGAGGGAAGAGTCGTATAGGCACACATACAAGGAAAAAGGTGCTACAGGCTGCATGATGAAGGATTTCGACTACAAGTCGTGGTGTGAGAAAGAGGCCTAAAGGAGGAAAGCACTGGCCTTTAGATTTTTCACAAAGCAGTTGGTTAGATGGCAAGGACAATATTTATATATTCGTAAGAGCTGTGGGCTATGAGACCGATAAGCGCATTAGTCAACATTCGAGGACGAATGTTCCAAAGGGGGGGAATGATGTTACACCCCGTGTTTTCGTACTTAAGAGTACGTCATAAGTCAATTGATGTAAGCTCAGAAATAAAATCATCTTTGAAAAAATTTTATAAAGTAAGTTAATCATGTTACCATGGAAGTTAATAATACTTAAGATCATGAATAACAAGTACCAAGATGGTTGGAAGGCTTAGAAGCTAAACGAATTGAAGAAGATAAGTTTTGTCGAAAGTCGACAAGTTTGGTGTTACACCCTGTGCGTTCTAAGGTGACGTATAATGAATATGAGACTTGTTAATCATGATTGAATTAGTATAAAGTAATAATATGACTATATATTGTCATACCTCCTTTTTCACTACACCCCCGGGAGGGAGTATAAGAAAGGGAGTTTTTCCAATTAAAGGACAATCGAAACGAGATTTATTTAATCAAAGATTCAGAGTCGCCACTTGGGAGATTTATGGTGTCCCAAGTCACCGGTTTAAAATCCCATATCGAGGAAAAGAATGACTCTGCTTAACAGTCCGCGAACCAAAAATCCGAGTAAGGAATTCTGTTAACCCGGGGAAGGTGTTAGGCATTCCCGAGTTCCGTGGTTCTAGCACGGTCGCTCAACTGTTATAATTGGCTTAATTATCTAATTTTAGAACATTTGAATCTATGTGCAAATTTTAAACTTTTAACCGCTTTTAATTGATTTTAAAGAAGATTGAACGTCGTTTAAAACATATCTTTGGATCGCGCCACATGAAATGCACCCGCAATCCTAAACACATTTTATTCAACGTTTTAGGATTTGGATTTGGGTCACATGAAATGCACCCCCGAATTTAGGAAGGTAATATTATTAAAGTACGCGCCTAAAGCAACTACATGTTTTAGCTTTGCGAGGGCCATGGAATTTTGCTAAATGGCACGCGACGGATTCTAAGGTTGAAAAAAATTAATTAAATGAGGGCCATGCAATTGTCATTTTTGTTTGGCATGGCGCCCCCCAATTTTATTTTAAAGGAAACTATATTCGGAGGGCCACAACTATTTGTGGTATCTAATATGGCAAACCTCCTCTAATTAATGGGCTTAATATGCTAGAGCTAAATGCAATTAAAAGTTTTACTAACTGACGGATAACATGAGGAAGGATTAATTATTTTAAGCAAAGGGACCAGCCCAGCGCAAAAACGAACCAGGGGCCCAACCGATAAAGCTGGTTCGATTGACCATTGCTGCAGGCTCAATACGTAAATGTACTGGGATCCAGGTGAAGCCCAGCTCAGTGGCATGATTTCAGAGGGTCTGGTTGCATTTGGGCCAACGATGGTGGCCCAACACATGATCCAACAGACACGTTTGAGGCCAGAATGAATTATAATTTAAGACAAACTATAACTAAAGCTTAAATCAATTAGTAGAAACACACTACGAGAATTAGCTAAGAAGCTTTATACATTACTCAACATTAACCACGTTAAGAATTCAAAGTCATAGTTTGACTGTAGAAAATGCCAAAGTGACAAGGATCCCTGCTATTTTTATCACATGCTGGTTCAACCTTACTGATGATAACATTAAGTGCACTTTGCATTTAACCATTATTACTCAAATTACCTACTGGACTATAGACCTTTCAGCAACCAAACTTCAATGAACAACTCAAGTCATCAAACCCAAACCTCAATGAAGGATGCAAAATTTAAATTACTACATAGGTTAACAACAATATTTATCACATTCCCTCATAACAATCCCAATACATAATTCTTAAAAAGGAGTTTAATCAGACTGGAATCAAAACAACAGGCCAAATTCAAAACTCAAAAAATCACTGCATATCTATGACTAAAACAGTATTATTCAAATAATTAGTCTAATCTAAGCAGGGATACATATGAGCAGGAATTGTAGGAAAACTAATAGCCTCTGATCATGGGGACAAAACAACCATTTCAAACTTGATTCCATAAAACTTCAGATCAACATTACTCATGATTCAAGTGCCTTTACATACCTGAAATGTGAAGAAAACAATCAGCAAAATGATCAAAAGTCCAGCAGCGATAATAAATCAGCAGAACCAACCAGCAGCTCCAAAATCAAATTTCAAACCCAGAAATTGAAGTAAACGACCAGAAACCAGTTCAATCCAAACAATGGACCAGGAAAACTTCAACCAAGCTGATTTTAATTCATTTCTAAGGTCAGCTAGTCAGGACTTGTTGCATCACCAGGAAAATTTCAGAAATTAATAGAAGAGCTCAATAAAACAGTATTTTTTGAAGTTTTAGCCGTCTAGAATTTCTTAGGGATTTTCAGCTCTGAAATCTCTCTCCTTCTAAGGCAAGAAAGAGTGCCTTTATAGGCAAGCAAATAGGGCAGCCCTCAGAATTAGTTTTTTCACCTTTTACCCCTTTTGATTTCTTGTTTTAGCTTAGTCATCCCTAAATTTCTGACTTGCTACCCAAGTTAACCCACCAACAAGTCTGAAATATCAAAAGAACCCCTCACTAGAAGCTTCTATTTCTGTTATCAGAAAGATTCCCTCGACCGATTTCCTAAACTGCCCTTCTAACCTAGGTTATTTACCCCTTAGCCCATGGGTCAAAGTGACCCGATGGCTTGGCTGAATATTTATGCTGCCCTTCCCTTTTGAATGGGTCAGAGACCTAAAAAGCCCAAACCAAAAGATGACCCAGCAAAATTTGTATGCTTCTAGAAAATGACATAAACAATGAAACGATTTCCCTAATCAAACAACCTAACTAATCTACTGATTAACTCATACAAACATGCCAGGGATTAATTAAGTCGCCAAATCAAATTGAACTAAGAGTTAAACCAGGTAACAATCAACAACTTAACCGTACTCTAATAAACATAAAGAAAACAGTGAAACAAGCTTTGAAAGATAAAACAAACAAGGAATAGAACCTCATAGATTAACCTTCAACCAAAAATATGGGTCGCATTGTCTTGAATTAACCAGAGAAAAAGGAAGGAAAACAGAAAGAAAGGCGAGGAAGAATGACAATTAGTGTGACATTAAATAAAACTAGAAGGAAGCACTTACCGACCAAAACTCGGAACCAGGACTCGACCGATTGATTCTATCTCCAAATATCGTTAACCGACTGTTCTTTGTCAAGAACAAGCGAGCAACGTCATTTTGAGACCGAATCACTTCTGAACACTAGGAAAACGTTGGAGGAGAACCCCAACATGAACAAATCGACTTGGCTTCTAGAACTCGAATCCCTAAATCCAAGATTCGAACTGCTCTGGGGGAAATTGAAAGGAACGGAGTGGGGATTCGGAATTGGGGTGGCTTGGGGCTTATGAGGTGTTAATTTGGTGGTGAACGGAGGTGGCGCCGCCAGGTTTCCAGGTGTGGAAATTTAAGGCGGCTAGGGTTCCGAACGGGTCTCTGAGAGATGGAGAGTTGAGAGGGACGGGCTTTGGGGGGGGGGGGGAGGAGGGTCTTCGGACACAAATGTACTAGGGCGTCCTGGCTTCTCAATCATTAGATCCTACGAACCTCGACGGCCAGGATTTGCTTAAGGAAAACGAAGTCGTTTAGTTTATGGTGGAGCGTGACCGGGTTCTGGGTAGGTGTGGGCTGGAACGAGTGGGCTGTGTACTTGGGCTAAGAGAATTAAACAAAAACGGCCCAAAATCTATTTCTTTCATCTTCATTTCAAGACAAATTATCCAAAATTCCTTTTTTTCTCCAAAATATAATTTCTAAATTAATACTTAGAAACTAATTAACTCAATAGAATCACTAATTAACTCTAGATGATAGTTAACTCAATTAATTAAAAATAAATTAAAAGAAAAACTACTCAAAATCAAAGTTAAAATTAAAAGGTGCAAATTAAACGATTTTTTTATTTTCCTTTTGATAAAATAACTTAATTACTAATTGATTCCTACAAATGCAAAGTTAAATCCTAAATGCAAATGCAACATATTTTATATTTTTACTAATTAAAATGCACAGACAAAATGCAAACAATTAACAGAAAATGCCACGAAGATCCACAAAATTGCAAATAGTGAAAAGAAATTATTTTGTTTTGAAATTATGGGAGTAATTCATATAGGGCAAAAATCACGTGCTCACATATATGATGTTTGGACATAAAATATAAAGTTTGGGAAAAATTGGATTTAACTTACGGAAAAATTGAGTTAAGATTTGCCTTGTAACGAGCCGTTTTGAGAAATTAAATTCGTAAGCTTATGATGTTATTTTGGGACATATATCACAGAAAAATGAAGGTCTTGGAACCCAGTTTCCAACAGTCCTGTGACGACCCGGCCGGTCGTCTTAAGAATTAACGCCCCGATCCCCTATTAACTGCTTCCCCTAAATTCATTTCTGCTATTTCGGTGTAGAGTTTCGGAGAGTTTTGGGGCACTTAAGTGTTGAAAAGTGGTCCGTAGTTGGAACAGTGTGAAGACGACCTCGGAATGGAAATCTGATGGTTCCGTTAGCTCTGTTAAGTGATTTCGGGGTTAGGAGCGTGTTCGGAATGTATTTTGGAAGTTCGTAGCTCATTTAGGCTTGAAATGCCGAAGGTTGAATTTTTGAAGTTTCCGGTCCGATAGTGAGTTCTTGATCCGAGGGTCGGATTGGAATTCCGAGAGTTGCATTAGCTCCGTCATGTCATTTGGGATGTGTATGCAAAATTTCAGGTCATTCGGACGTGTTTTGGTTAGGTTTTTGATCGAAAATGTATTTTGATGGAATTTGAAGTTCTTACGCTCAAATCCTTGAATTTATCGAGTTTCCGACGTTTTTTTAGGTGGTTTAAGGATTGGTACAAGTTTGAATGAGGTATTAGGTGTTATTGGTGCTTTTTGTTGAGGTCCCGGGGGCCTCGGGATGATTTCGGGTGGTTAACGGAAGAATTTTTGAAGTGCTGCAACAGCTGAACCATTGCTGCTTCTGGTATTTTCGCATCTGCGGCTTGGGAACCGCAGATGCGGTGCCGCAGAGGCGGCTAAATGGCCACAGAAGCGACTTTGCTCCTTTCCCTCAGAAACCGCAGAAGCGGTTATATTCCCGCATAAGCGGAGCCGCAAAATGCGGCTCCAGCGTTTCGTTAGTTTCCGCAGAAGCGGATTGTCCCTCGCAGATGCGCTTCCACACCTGCGGCTCATTTCTCGCAGATGCGGTCCTGGCCATCTAATTGTAGACCGCAGAAGCGGCTTGTTTCCGCATAAGCGGGACTGCACAAGTGGTCCCTTGTCCGCAGAAGCGGAAATACCTGTGCAGATATAGAAATTTCGAGGGTTTGAATTCATAAGTTAGAAAAATCAATTTGAGCTCGGGTAAGGGCGATTTTCGGAGGGTTTTGAAGAGGAGATTATTGGGTAACATTTCTCTAATCCCTTCTAGTTATATTTCATCATTTTGTAGTTAAATCCATCATTAAAATTCGAATTTGGGATCAAAATTGGAAGAATTTGGAGTAAAACTTCATAGGCTAAACCATTGAGTTTTGAGTACGCATTTGACCTCCGATTTGGGAGATTTTTATATGGTTAGACTCATGAGAGTACGAGGGTTCTGAAAATGTGAAAATTATTCGATTCTGAGGCATTGGCCTGAAGGGCATTTTGGTCATTAAACCTAATTTCACGCCGTAGCTTTGAATTAAATAGCAAAACCAGTTGTTTGCGATGTTATTTACAATGTGTAATTGAATAGAATAGATTTGGGCCATTTGGAGTCGGATACTCGTGGCAAGGGCGTGGTTTCTAGTTGATATTGAGCCGGTTCGAGGTAAGTGGCTTGTCTAACCTTGTGTGGGGGACCTTTTACCCTTAGGATTTGTTATTTGTTATTTTGAGTGCCTTGTACGCGAGGTGACGAGCGCGTACTTGAGCCAATTGTTGCAAATCCTAATTTTACTTAAGATAGTGAGATTGAATTCCTTTCATATTTACTTTATTCTACTTGCAATTATAACCTGTGCTAGATTAGAAAAGCATGTTTAGTTGATTTAACTTGCCTAATTGCTTAAGTTGCCTTGACTGTACTACGTGAAACATGCTAGGCCAGTACTACCTATTTGCTTGTCTTTTCTACTTCGTTTTCGTGTACCTTCTGGTTGTGATTGTGCATTTATATTGGGACTACGGATGTGGGATTCCGGTAGCTACCCCCCCCCCCCTTGTTTGTTTACTTTGGGACTACGGGCTCGATTCCCGGTAGATCTCCCTGCACTTTTACTTTGGGACTACGGGTTAGATTCCCGATAGATCCCCCTGCATATTGATGGTTGGACTACGGGACGGTATCCCGGGAGATCCACTAGACAGTTGAGGAAAGGGCTACAGGACGGTATCCTGGGAGACCTTCATTGTTATCCTTGGTATTGAGCTGTAGTCATTCTGTGTTTATTTTGTTCTTTGTGTAGTTGTTATTGCCTCGTTGACCTGTCTTATCTCACTACTGTACTCATTATTTCTGTCAGATTTTCATACTGTTGATTATTATTATATTTTACCTCAGTAGGGCCCTGACCTTCCTCGTCACTACCCAACCGAGGTTAGGCTTGGCACCTACTGAGTACCGTTGTGGTGTACTCATGCCCTTCCTGCGCATGTTTTTAATGTGCAGATCTAGGTACCTCTTCTCAGGCGCACTATCCTTGAGGCGAGGAGATACACGGAGACTTCGAGGTATATCTGCCGCGTCCGCAGACCAGGAGTCTCTATTCTATTCCAGCTTTAGTATTTAGTTTATCCCTTTTCCCTCAGTTGTTTAGATATTCAGGAGTTAGAGCAGCGTACTATGTTTATGTTAGCCTGTGGTTCCCGTGAGTTTTCGGGTTTTGGGATTGAGTTGTAGACTTCCGCATTTCTTTTGAGTTGTATAGGCCGAGCGGCCTTATATGCAGTTATTAATTTAATATATTTAGCTTTATTTAACCATTTTGCTATTAAGTTGTTATTTCCGCATTGATAGACTAGTTGTCGGAACTAGGTGCCATCACGACATGTTCATGGAGGGTGAACTGGGGTCGTGACAAGTCCAAACCATTTATTCATACGACATCGGAGTAGAGAAATATAGATTTTAAATTAAGGGTCACCAAGTCACGTTGCCGCACTTCGGAGAAACTGGCAGGTTTATAGGCCAAGTTGAGACGCAGTTTTCTCCCAATATATTGAGGATTACAAGGAGATCTTTATATGGAATTAAATCTCTATGTGTCTAGTTTCCAACGCTGCAAACCGTTTGTCAATATGATATCGCAGTAGAGAGATACAAGGGTCCGAAGTGGTATTGCTCAAGCTGCCAAGCAGGCAGCTTACCCACCTGCTTGGAGAATTGAGGCGGTGGGCTTATAAGTTGTTTTTATCCATTATATTTCGTCAATATCCAGATATCAATTACTGCAAAATACTCTCAAACTCTCAATGAACTTCCCCAAGGTTCCAAGAACTAAACTCAAGAGAAATCAACTCAAATCCTCATCGAAGGTGTTAAAGACTACAAGAGAATACTTCTATGATGTTGTGGTGTGATTGAGGGCTATTGTGAGCTAAGTTGGGATGGGTTTCGAGTTGTAGCTGCTGCCCAAGGTATGTATAACGTATTCTTGATTGTGCCTAAGCTTAATCTTGTATTTGTTGTGTTGTTGGAGTGAAAAACCATAAGATGCACTTGAAGGAACATGGGATACGTTTGTCTTTTTGGTTGGACTTTTTTGTGGTTAAAAATATGGTTTGTGGTGGCTAAAAATTGTGAGAAATAATTTAAAAATATTGTGGCTCCTGGTTTTAAGCTTTCCTAGGTATTAATTAAGTTGAATTGAAGAAGAAAAGATGAAAAACAAGTGATTGACGATAAAAATTAAGGTGCTAGACGTATGGGGCTGTTTTGGAAGGCATTTTGTGGAGGTTTTAAACTAGAAATAATATGGTACATATAAGTATGATGCTCTGAAGGTTATAAAATAATTTATGGAGTAATAGTTGTATTCAATTTATATCTTGTTATGAGTAAAAGAAACGAGCTTGCCGCTCAATATAAATGTTAAGATAATCAGAGAAACTCAATTAATTAAAAACAAATTAAAAGAAAAACTACTCAACATCAAAGTTAAAATTAAAAGGTGCAAATTAAACTATTTTTTGATTTTCCTTTTTATAAAATAACTTAATTACTAATTTATTCCTACAAATACAAAGTTAAATCCTAAATGTAAATGCAACATATTTTGTATTTTCACTAATTAAAATGCACAGACAAAATGCAAACAATTAACAGAAAATGCCACGAAGATCCACAAAATTGCAAATAGTGAAAAGAAATTATTTTGTTTTGAAATTATGGGAGTAATTCATATAGGGCAAAAATCACGTGCTCACAGCTGCCCCTGTTTGCTCGGAAACACGAAGAGTTTTCGTGCAAAGATAAAGTGAGCGGATACGAGCGATTTTTGCCCGTTTGAATACTCCGTGCGAAGCATTTTCTGAAAGATTTAACCGCACCCTGCTTCTGATGTTGCCTACATATCCTTGGCTAAAAAGGAATCAGGTTAGTGTAGTTCAGGAATGTCTGGTAGCTGGGACTACCATGAAGCTGTGATTTCACTGTTGTTGTTGTTGCTGCTACTGCTTACTGAACCCCCTTATTACACCATGTCAAAATAAAAAGAAGCTAGATTGAACTATGATCTATGCTTTACAAAATCCTATCTATATTTTCAAACTTGCTCTTGTGGCTCTTGTTGCCTTGTTGACTTGTATTCTCCCGATGATATCCCTTTCTCCAGGTGGATGCCTGACTACTGAACTTGTAATGTATTCCCATGCTCTTCAGGCGGACTCCTGATTGCTGACTTGTAATGTATTCCTCCGTTCTTCAGGCGGGCTCCTGACTACTGAATTGAAATGTATTCCTCTGTTCTTCAGGCGGGCTCCTGACTGCTGACTTGAAATGTATTCCTCCGTTCTTCAGGCGGGCTCCTGACTGCTAAAACATGAAATGTATTCCTCTGTTCTTCAGGCGGGCTCCTGACTGCAACAAAATAGACAAAACAAAGAAAATTTTCTGCCCCAGTTTGGTGGCTGGTGCACATCATGTTACCAAATATCAGTAAAACTTGAAAGATAAGACTTGAATTGTACTCCCTCTGTTCTTCAGGCGGGCTCTTGACTGCTAAAACTTCAATGTATTCCCTGCTCTCCAGGACGGCTCCTGACTGCTGACTTGACATGTATTCCTCTGTTCTTCAGGCAGGCTCTTGACTACTGACTTGAAATGCATTCCTCTGTTCTTCAGGCGGGCTCCTGACTGCTGACTTGAAACGTCTTCCTCTGTTCTTCAGGCAGTCTCCTGATTGCTAAAACTTGAAATGTATTCCTCTGTTCTTCAGGCGGGCTCCTGACTGCTAAAACTTGAATGTATTCCTCTGTTCTTCAGGCGGTCTCCTGACTGCTAAAACTTGAATGTATTCCTCTGTTCTTTAGGCGGGCTCCTGACTTCAACAAAATAGACAAAACAAAGAAAATTTTCTGCCCCAGTTTGGTGACTAGGCATCATATTACCAGACATTAATAAGAATTTGAAAGCTAAAACTTGAATTGTACTCCCTCTATTCTTCAGGCGGGCTCCTGACTGCTAAAACTTGAAATGTATTCCTCTGTTCTTCAGGCGGGCTCCTGACTGCTGACTTGAAATGGATTCCTCTGTTCTTCAGGCGGGCTCCTGACTGCTGACTTGAATGTATTCCTCTGTTCTTCAGGCGGGCTCCGGACTGCAACAAAATAGACAAAACAAAGAAAATTTTCTGCCCCAGTTTGGTGACTAGGCATCATATTACCAGACATTAATAAGAATTTGAAAGCTAAAACTTGAATTGTACTCCCTCTATTCTTCAGGCGGGCTCCTGACTGCTAAAACTTGAAATGTATTCCTCTGTTCTTCAGGCGGGGCTGACTTGAAATGTATTCCTCTGTTCTTCAGGCGGGCTCCTGACTGCTAAAACTTGAATGTATTCCTCTGTTCTTCAGGCGGGCTCCTGACTGCTAAAACTTGAAATGTATTCCTCTGTTCTTCAGGCGGGCTCCTGACTGCTAAAACTTGAATGTATTCCTCTGTTCTTCAGGCGGGCTCCGGACTGCAACAAAATAGACAAAACGAAGAAAATTTTCTGCCCCAGTTTGGTGGCTGGGCATCATATTACCAGACATTAATAAGAATTTGAAAGCTAAAACTTGAATTGTACTCCCTCTGTTCTTCAGGCGGGCTCCTGACTGCTAAAACTTGAAATGTATTCCTCTGTTCTTCAGGCGGGCTCCTGACTGCTGACTTCGAAACGTATTCCTCTGTTCTTCAGGCGGGCTCCTAATTGCTAACTTGATATGTATTCCTCTGTTCTTCAGGCGGGCTCCTTACTGCTGACTTCAAAACGTATTCCTCTGTTCTTCAGGCGGGCTCCTGACTGCTGACTTGAAATGTATTCCTCTGTTCTTTAGGCGGGCTCCTGACTGCTAAAACTTGAAATGTGTTCCCTTGTTCTCCAGGCGGGCTCCTGACTTCAACAAAATAGACAAAACACAGAAAATTTTCTGCCCCAGTTTGGTGGTTGGGTGCATATGTGAGTGTTAAACTGAATCATTCTACCAACTAATATTAGGAATTTGAAATCTAAGTCCTATTATCCAGGGAGGTCCTGACAACTCCTAATTGAACACAATTACAAACCTAAGTTATATCTTCTAAAGGTATTACTTCCGCTAAGTCCTGTTATCTAAGAGGGTCTTAAACTACATGCTATTATCCAGGAAGGTCCTGACAATTCCTAATTAAACAACAATTTTAAATCTAAGTTATATCTTCTAAAGGTATTATTTTCGCTACATCTTGTTATCTAACAGCAATCTTAAAGCTAGGTCCCATTATTCAGGGGGGAGTCCTGACAACTCCTAATTGAATCCTATCTTAAACATGCAAACTTTGAAACTAACTTACATTCCTTTATGCTAAACTATGCTATTCATGATTGTTTGAAATTTAACTAAGACACATTTTCTAGGAGGGTCCTGAAAGTTTACGATCAAACCTGTTTGGTGCTTGCTCTTCCCCTACGGAGAGTTCCTCCGAAACAAACGAAATTTCCTGCCCCTGTTTCAATCAAAGAAAGATCTTGTCAGTATCAATAGGTTGGTTTATTAATTATAGCTTAATATAATTAGGGGGTTAATTTAATTTTTTAGGTTTAATTTTAGTTTTGTATTAATTTGAAAAGAAAAAGCAAAAACAAAATTAAAAGAATGGAGCCTTTAATTAAAATTGGGCTAATCTTTGGTCTTTGATACCCAGCCCAAGCCAAAACCCCAATACCCGCCCAAATTACCCCTGGTCCAGGCGCAAAACCACGCCCAGATCCGGTCCAGTCCCCTCAGTGCCCAAAACGATGTCGTTTCGTTTAAGATGATCAGGACCGTCGAGGTTTCTTGATCGGACGGTCCTGAAGCTTGGTTCGTTTAATATTTAAGTGTCCAAACGGACCCCCTCCCCCTCAGAACCCCCTACCCCCTCCGTCTCTCACATGCTCATCAGAGACCACTCTAACCCCGCCGTCCACCGCCGCCTGCCGCCCGCCGAAAATCGCCTACGGCGGCGGCCGGCGTCCAATAACCCCTAAATTCACACCAGTTCTTCCTATCCTCTTCCTCATGCTTATGGCACCAATAACCCCCTTCGAATCCCACCGGAGTCCTTCGAAATTTCAAAACCCTAGCCGCCGCCATGGACTCCTCCGCCGTGGTCGGCGGCACCACCACCAAACGGCCCCAAATTAACGCCCCTGAAACCCCGTCTTCCCCTCAGTCCAGAAATCCCCTTTGTGTCCCTCGAATCTTGGTGAGGCTCCTCGAATCTTGGTTTGAAGGGATAACCCAAGAAATTCCAAAGTCCAAATCAATGAGTCTGTAGATGATTTTAGACGGTAATGACCTTTATTCGTGTGTTTTCATATGAAAACACACGATTAAAGGTTAGTCCAGTCCAGAATCTGAAGAAGCCCTTCAAGATTTGTTCGAGTCGGCTTGGTTTTGTTTTAGGTATCATTTCTTTTCATTTTTGTTATTAGTTTACATTTTCCTTTTGTGTATCTATTTCTTCCCTCTTCTTTTGAATTTTCCCGCTTTCCTGGTTTTAGGGTGTCATTGTTCATGCATGTTAGTTTGGACGAAAGTCTCTTTTATTTGATTAGTATAAAACAATCTATTATCATATTAATTTCACTTTCATTAGTTGTTTGAATTTCCAAGAAGTACTCGAATTGTTTTTGTTCTGCTTGTGTTTTGGGTTGAGATTCACTATTGGGCTGGTGTCTAATGGGTCAGCCCGGGGTCAATTTGACCTGCTTGGTAAGTTAAGGTAAAAACAGGGCATTTGGGGGGTAATTTAGGAAGTATAGGATAGGGGAATCTTTGCTAACTGTTTTCAGAAACTTCTAGTAGGGGTTTCTGGTAAATTTTAGGCTATGACTTGGCTAACAAGTCATAAAATCAGGGACCTAAGGGGCAAACAAAAACTTGATAGATGCCCTACCTTCTTGCCTATAAAGGCATCATTTCTTGCCTTGGAAGGCAGGGCTTAAGAGCTAAAAAATAGAGAAAATCCAGGCGGCTGAAAACCTTTCTAAAAACACTGTTTCATTGCTTCTGTTTGGTATTTTTTTGAAATTTCTCTAATCCTGAAGCACTTTGGGTACATCTGAGGTTTAGAAGATGAATTGAATCTGGTTTTAAGGTCTGATTTTGTAGTTTCTGGGTTATATTCAAGTGAACTGTTCTAGTAGACTGGTTGAGCTTTGTTTTCTGGGTTTTAAAATTGGTTCGCTGAATTATTTTCCTGTTGCTGATCTCTGCTCGTTGCTGCTGATAACCCTTAACATCTGTTACTCATTTCCAGGTACACAACTCTGTAACTCTTTGGTTGTGAAGTGAAGAAATGAAATAAAAATGGGAGTTTGAAGCAGTGTATCAGATTATGTTGTTTATGTACAGTTTTTCTTCATAATGTTTAACCATCTGATTCAATGTGGTGTGGTTTGTCTTCAGTTGGATTAGCTAGATTACTGTATTATAATTGAATGGTGGACTGTGGTTATGCAGCTTAACTGTAATATAATTGAATCATGCTGAATCAGTCTCAGTATAACTTGGTATTTTGGTCTGCATGTTTTGTTTTCTTCTTTTTGTAACTTGCCTTGAGTCCTATGGGAATGAGAGTGGTCCAAATGGAGGTCGATTGGTTTTGATATTTCTGAAAATGACTTTTGGTTTTGTTAAATGCTAAATATGGTTTGGGAAATCATATTGAGTTGTTATGGGAGTGTATAGCAAGCATGTTCAGTTTAAGAGTATAATTTAGACTATTGTTGTTCTTCATAGATTAGTCTACATATCTCATAGCTCAAGCAAAGGTATCAAATAGTATGGCAAAGTTCTACTAAAAGTAGTTTTAAAATCTAGGAGTAAATTCAAGCATGACTACTAGTGGATTTCCCATTTTGAATTCTAAAATGATGGTTTCCTTCATGATTCTGGTGAAGCATGTCAAATTGGAAAATCAAGACCCCCAATAATAACCACACACGAAAAATATACATGATCTACAACAATAGAATCCCCCACCGGTGTGGACACATACACGGGGGCACTCAAAGAATCGCGAGGCACAATCAAATATTGAGCAAAATAAGATGACACATAGGAGTATGTAGACCCTGGATCAAATAGAACTGAAGCATCTATACTGCAAACTGAAACAGTACCTATGATAACAACATCGGATGACTCAGCCTCAGGCCTAGCTGGGAAAGCATAACATCGGGGCTGGGCCCCACCACTCTGAACCATATCCCTAGGAAGACCTCCTACTGGTTGGCCTCCACCTCTAGCGGCCTGGCCTCCACCTCTAACGGCTTCACCTCCACCTCTAGCGAGCTGACCCCTACCTCTGGCTCCCTGGCCCCTACCTCTAGCTGGCTGAGCGGGCGGTGCCGGGATCATGGCACGAGAACCCTACTGCTATGAGTGAACACCCACTAATCTCGGACAGGTCCTCTAGATATGCCCATACTTACCACACTCGAAGCATCCATCCTGATACTGCGGCTAAGGAAACTGAGACTGACCCTGACGGGCCGGCTGACCACGATAATAACTCTGAAGAGGAGGTGCTCTGATAGGAGTTGGCGGTGCACTATAAGCTGGCTGCCCTGAAGGAGGTACATAAGAACCACGACCCCCTGAAGCTTCATGGGATGTCTGAAGTGCTGAATGAAACGGCCTGGGAGGATGGCCCCTACCAAAACTACCTTGATCTCCAGATGAGGCCCCACTGAATCCACCAGAGCGACGAGGCCTCTTGTTAGACCCCTGACCACTCCCCTGGGCTAAAACCATCTCAATTCGTCTGGCCACATTAGCCGCATCCTGGAAAGAAATGTCACTCCCTGTCTCCTTAGCCATCTGCAATCTGATAGGCTGAGCAAGCCCGTCAATAAACCTCCTCACCCCTTCTCTCTCGGTGGGAAGTATAAGAAGAGCATGACGGGCCAAATCCACAAATCTAGTCTCGTACTAAGTGACAGTTATAGAATCCTGCTGAAGGCGCTCAAACTGCCTCCGATAGTCCTCTCTCTGAGTGATAGGAAGATACTTCTCCAGAAATAGCTGAGAGAAATGGTCCCAAGTAAGAGCTGGCGACCCTGCTGGTCCGGCCAAATAATAATCCCTCCACCATTTCTTGGCGGAACCTGACAGACGAAAGGTAGCAAAGTCGACCCCATTGGTCTCCACTATCCCCATGTTCCGTCATACCTCGTGATAACTGTCCAAATAGTCCTGGGGATCCTCTGAAGAAGTACCGCCAAAGGTAGCGGTGAAAAGCTTGGTAAATCTGTCCAATCTCCACATGGCCTCAGAAGACATAGCTGATCCATCGCCGGTCTGTGATGCAACACCCGGCGGAACTACCCCAATTGGCTGAGCTTCTAGGGTCTGAAACTGGGGAGCCATCTGCTCCAGCGTATGAGTAACGGGAGTCTATGCTCCTCTCCCGGCCTGAGAGACGGCTGGTGCTACAGGATACATGCCGGCCTGAGTAACACTCACCATAAGGCCCACTAGACGGATCAAAGCATCCTGAAGTACCGGGGTAGTGATGAGCCCCTCCGGATCCTAAGCTAGCCCCACTAGAACGGTCTGGGCCGGAACCTGATAAGTAGGATTTTAACGTGTTTTATGCCCCTACTTGCCTATGCTTTAAGTATAATTTGATACAAAATAATCCCAAAATGCTCACAGGTTGTGCTTGATTGCAGGTTTGAGCGACAAAGTGACTGAATTGTCAAAGATCGGCTCAAAACGAAGTGAAACCTGCTCAAGCATCAAAGGACAAGAAAAGTGAAGGAAAAAGATCCTAGTGCGGACCGCACAAAAGTGCACGCGGCCGCACTGGGAGATTCAGAGAAGTGCTAATTCATGACTCTCACAACGCGGCCGCGGTTGGATTCACGCGGCCCGCGTTCAGCTCACGCGGCCGCGCCACATTTTCACGCGGTCCGCGTGAAGAGATTCAGAGAGATGAAATTTGGGGACCAAAGCAAGCCACGCGGCTGCGGTCACATTTATGCGGTCCGCGCCAGATCTCATGCGGCCGCGCTACACTTTTTGGCGCCGTTGCTGGGGAGCTTACGGTGTTGACTATCGATTTGGTTAGTTTTGTGTTTTGCTTCTCTTTCCTTCTTGTTTACTAATTTTGTTTGTGTCAATTAATCAGGTACTATGGTTTTAAATGGAAATGACCCTCTTGGGAACGTGATTGCGGGGGAGGAGGTAGAGGATATTGGAGATGAGGAGGTGCCTCTTGTACCTCCCGGACCAAGGAGAGGCCGCCAGGCTAATATAAATGACAACGTTCCAGACCCTCCTCCGCCACCTCCAAGAGCGGTCCCCGGGGTGTTTCCAAATCAAGGATATGCTAGTGCCATTGTCCCTCCCCAAATCCTGGCGGGGAACTTTCAAATCACAAATGTTATGTTGACTTTGCTCGAGCAAAGAGGGTATTTTACGGGCGCCTCCGACCAAAATGCCTACAAGCACTTGAAGGGGTTCGTAGATACTTGCTGGGGGAGTAAACAGACAAACGTGTCCGAGGATGCGTTGAGATTGAGGCTTTTCCCGTTCTCTCTTCGGGGTAAAGCGTTGGACTGGTTGGAAAGGCTCCCCATCATTCTATCACCACATGGGATGAATTGGCGGACAAATTTATTGCCTAGTTCTTTTCTCCAAGTCATATGGCAGCTCTCCGGGACGAAATTCTAGCTTTCAAGCAAATGCCAACGAAACCTTTGCACGAGATATGGGAACGATATAGAACAATGGTGAAGGAGTGCCCTAACAACGACTTGACTGAGGCGATGATCCAGCAGACTTTTTATAGGGGCATCAACACCACGAACCAGTGCATTGTGAACCAATTGGCCGGTGGGAACTTTATGAAACTTTCTTACCAAGAAGCTTGTGATGTGCTTGATGAAATGGCCGACACTTCTTCGGCATGGCAAAGCCGAGCAAATGTGCCCCAAGGTGACCCCACGGTCATCCATTTGCACAAGGAATTGAATGACCATGGCCAAGCTATTGCCGAACTTACAACAACAATAAATCAGTTGGCGAAGGCGCAATTGCAACAAGTACAAAATCCGCACCAAGTCAATGCAATGGAGAATGTTTCTATGCTAAAAAGGAGGCAAAGAGGGCAACAAAAATCTCAAGGTAATGGTGAGCAATTTGACAACAACAATGATGGTGGTGGTTATTCGAACGAGTGTTATGATGATCAAAGTGAGGAATGCCAATATGTCAATAACTACCAAGGAAATAGAGGTAATCAAGGGAATCAACAATGGCGCCCCCAAGGCAATTGGGGCAATCAACAAGGCGGCGGAAATTGGAATAACAATAATCAACAACAAGGTGGTAACAATTGGAACAATAACAATCAGAACAACAATTGGGGTAATCAAGGTAACAACCAAGGCAATTGGAACGGGAACAACAACAATTGGAGCAACAACAATAACAATCAAGGAGGGTGGAATAATGGTGGTAGGGGGCAAGGCTTTCAAAGGCCCCCCATGTTCCAACAACCAAACAATCCACCTCCCTTTCAGTCGCAAGGGTCTAGTTCTTCCGGGAGTGATATGGGACGGATAGAAATGATGTTCGAGCAGATGATGAAAAAGAACCAAGATTCTGACGCACAATTGGCTTCACATAACACATCTATCCGGATCCTAGAGGTGCAAATAGGACAAATTTCTCAAGCTTTAAATACCCGACCTAAGGGTGCGCTACCAAGTGACACGGTAGTGAACCCGAAGGGGGGTAACAATCATGTGATGGCAGTTACAACTAGAAGTGGAAGAGGTGGTGCAATGCCGACCTCAAATGAAAAGCAAGTGGTGAATGATGATATTGAACTCCGAGAAGATGTGGATCCTTTGATTGATGAACTTGTGGTTGAGACAAATGTGAACAAGGAAGTGAGAATAGATATTGATGAGGCCGAGGTGGAAACTCAAGAGGCCGTGAACCCTTCTAGGGAACACATAATTGATATTCCGGAACAGGTGGTGCCAAAAGCCAAGGCACCCTTTCCTAGACCACCTCCACCTTATCCTCAGCGGTTAGCAAAGCAAAAGAGTGACAATCAGTTCAAGAAGTTCATATATATGATGAAAAGCCTCACAATCAATGTTCCTTTGGTGGAGGCACTCGAACAAATGCCTGGTTACGCAAAGTTCATGAAGGATTTAGTCACCAAGAAGCGTTCTATGGAGTGTGAAACATAAAGATGACGCACCAAGTTAGTGCGATTGTGCATTCTATGGCCCCGAAACTTGAAGACCCTGGAGCTTTTACTATTCCTTGCACTATCGGGAGTGCGGAGTTTGCTAAGGCCCTATGTGATTTGGGGGCTAGCATTAATTTGATGCCGTACTCAATCTTCAAGACTTTGGGAATTGGGCAACCTAGGCCAACCTCAATGAGACTTCAAATGGCGGATCGGTCGATGAAGAGGCCTTTGGGAATAATTGACGATGTGCTTGTCCGGGTGGACAAATTCATATTGTCGGCCGACTTTGTCATTTTGGATTGTGAAGTGGATTTTGAAGTGCCTATCATTCTTGGGAGACCTTTCCTAGCTACGGGGAAGGTGTTGGTTGATGTTGAAGCAGGTGAATTAACATTTCGAGTGGGTGATAAAAAGGTGGTATTTCATGTTTGCAAATCAATGAGGCAACCCAATAGCACAGAAGTATGTTCACTTGTAGACATTGTCACATCTGTGATAGTGGATGACACAAGTTCCATGATGAATGTTGAGGATCCCCTTGAGGCCGTACATCTTGGCATGGATGTAGACGAT
>NC_031991.1:19807436-19809706 GCF_001879085.1 Nicotiana attenuata | reverse complement strand
CCAGATCTACCCGTTTATCACAGCTTTCCCAACCATCCTAGTAGCTCCAACACTCATCCTCCAATTACCTCTCCCCAAAATTGCCCTCCTGTCATATCCGCTATTCCCAACAGTGAACACCCACTCAAAGCCCATGATGCCCAATATTACCCCTCAAAGGTTGCCCACAAGGTTCTTGACTCATACAAGAAGAGCCCTCGGGATGAGCTTCATGCTGAAAATGAAAAGGATACAGGAAAAGAAGGGCGAGATGAGATATCCGGGAAGCTGAAAAGCATAGAACAGTCTTTAAAGAACATGCAAGGGACGGGAGACCGGGTTAGCATGTCTTACAAAGAGTTGTGCATGTTCCCTGACGTTCGCCTGCCCGCGGGGTTTAAAATGCTAAAGTTTAACTTGTATGATGGGGCTGGAGATCCGGTAGCCCGATCTGAGGGGTTAGTTGCAGTGAAATGAGAAGTGTTGGCGAGAAAGATGATTTGTTGATGGCACATTTCAGTAAGAGCTTGATTGGGGCAGCTTTGGAATGGCATAATCGTCAAGATATCGGTAAGTGGCATACATTGGGCGACATGGCTCAAGATTTTGTGCGACACTTTCAGTACAATATAGACATTGTCCCAGACCGCTCCTCCCTATCTCATATGGAAAAGAAACCCAAGGAAAGTTTTAGGGATTTTTGGCTCAGATGGAACGAACAAGTTGCTCGGGATAGTTCTCCCATTGATAGAAAAGATGTTGCTGAGCCCCGCCGACGACAGGGTCCAGTGGTCGTTCTTGCTAAACGCTTTCAACCTCAATATCGACCCCGTGGATATCCTTGTAATCTTCCCCACTGCTACTTCTCTCCACAGAACCCCCAAAATTGTACATCACTTCCCCGATACCCCGTCCACAATGCACCACCATATGCTCCACATCCCCGAGGCCCGCGATGGCCCGCACCACTTCCATAAATATCTCACCCGCCCCCTCAAGCATATCAACCACCTGCCCGCAAAAGGTTCCAACCGAGGCCAGAGTATAAAATGAAAAGACTACTGAAAAAAGAAAATGCTTCCACGCCCATCGGAGAATCCTATACAAGCTTGTTTGAAAAGTTAAAGCATTCTGGCCTGATTGAGCCGCTCCTCGGCCATACGCCGGACCCATATGCAAAAGGATTTGATCCTACTGTACGATGCATGTACCACTCTAATGTCCAAGGGCATAGCATTGAAGATTGCCGTTCTTTGAAAAGGGAAATAGAAAGAATGATTAAAGAAGGGGTAATTGTGATCAATGACAGTGATAGGGAGCATGTGAATCCTCTTGGGGGCTTGTTGACTAAAGTTGATGATATTGAAGTTGGTAATGGTCTTGACAATATTGATGCGGAACTCAGTGTCTAAGATGCCGTGCTTGGTAATTGAAAAGACGCTCCATTTCTTGGTTAGCCGGAGAGGAGTTTTGGTGGTTTATTTTTTTGTCATTTCCGTTGTCCGGGTTATTTTCAGGGTTGTAATCCGGATATTGTCTTGTGACTCAAATCCTTCTATCCTTTTATTTTGCTTAGTTTGCTTAGTCGTAGTAGCTCGTTTAGTGTTGTCTAGGTTCGTTCCAGGGTTGCAACCCCAGTTTAGTTTGCTTGTTTTGTTGTTCAAACCCTTTCACCATCTGTCTAATGCAATATTCTATTTTCTGTTATTTCTAATCATTTTTGTTTAGTTCTCTTTTCCTTTTATAGTTCTTTTCCTGTTGACTCTAGTGACATGACATGCACGCGTAATTCTCAGCCTGGTCTTAAAAAGTTAGTTTAGTCATGAAGCAATGAAACAATTTTGAAGATGATAGGTACATTTGAGGGAAATAAGTAAAAGCATTTTGAGATCGCTTCAAACCTGAATTGTGTGAAACTGGACAGATAGAACAAAGAAATACTATTGAAACGCATCCTGCCGCCTCAGGTTGAAGCTAAAGGCAAGTTTTTCCCTAATTGGCAGGGGCCACTCGTGGTAACGAGAGTGTTGTCCAATGGTGCTTTGTATTTAATAGATGTAGAAGGCGAATGTGTGGATATGGCTATCAATTCTGATGCAGTCAAAAGATGGATTGTTTCGAAATTAGAGCGACATCTAAAAGAAAACTTGGAGCAGTTATAAAATAAGAGCAAGAAATCCCATCTTGACCAACATCAGCATACATTTCGAAGCACAGCGAAGCAAAACTTTTGGACCCTCGCTAAAACTTTGGTAAAATTGCGTCATGTGCAATATAGCTTGAATTAGGCC
>NC_031991.1:19803982-19804577 GCF_001879085.1 Nicotiana attenuata | reverse complement strand
AACTCCCCACACTCCCTCAAACAGTTAAGCGTTGCCAAAGTTCCCGAAATCCCCACCTACCTCTCGTTTAACTTTGAATCTGAAAATCAGAAGAGATACAAGGTTCCGACTCCTATGCTTTCAAGACTCGACTTGACTCAGAATTTTCGTTAAGCGATTGTTCTTGCTTAGAATAATCGATTAATGATAGTTTTGGCTCGTTTCGAGATTAGCTAGTTCCTGACCAGACCAAGAACACTTGGCCAAGCTCGTCTCCTTCATCGATCTTTTGCGTCCAAGACCAGTACTATTCCTTCCTTGTTTCTTTTTCCGTGTCTTTTTCTTGTTTTCGTTTCTCTGGTTCTTGTATTTTCATGTGTTCGAATTAGTTTTAGTTTAATTAAAATCAGTGGTTCTAGCTATTCAATTGTGTGATTAGGATTAGTACCTTATTTGATTTTATTTTTGCTTGAGTTTGGTTTTGTTTGGGATTATTTAGGTTTAGTCGGTAATTTCATTAAAGATTTGATGAATCAGTTTCTTGCTCCTTTATTCAGTTGAAGGTTTGGGCTTTAGTATACGGGACCACGGTGTGGGTTTGGATTTTGGGTCAATT
>NC_031991.1:19796092-19798726 GCF_001879085.1 Nicotiana attenuata | reverse complement strand
GAAAACCCTCAAAGGGCGCTGTCGGCCGAAAAGAAGACATCTCACCACTGAAAGAGTCCTGGCAAGGTTCCCTGGCTTAGAAATGCGAATCAATGGGTTCACGAGAAGTTGGAAGGTTTGTGTGGGTCGGGCATCCAGTCCAAGAAGCATGTCATGTTCATTCGAAGCCAGCATGCACCCCAGATAAGTCCTTCTTTTCCCCCGAAAGGGACGCTTCTCTTTAAACTCATATGCTTGCCTTTTGTATACTTCTTCCTTGAATCCCTTTCGGTTTAACTCTGATTCCGGGATTATTACAAAGAAAAGGTGGCAGGACTGGTTTTATAGGGCTCCGCCTGGCAAAAGCCAAAGAAAATACCCAGCCTCAGCGGGTGCGTCAGGCCAATTCCGACTGGCCATGGTGGTTGATGCTTTCAAAGTAAAGATATTGGAAAGGAAAGAAAGTCAAAGTCAAAGGTCCTGAGAGCAGAATAAAGTGAAAAGGCCAGAGCCCCCACGGGCAAGTCATTATGAAGTCCTAAAGTTGAGTCCTGCCAGTTTGAAAAGAGGTCCCCCCTCAAGACCAGCAAGCAGCAAAGTTCTCAACAGAAATTGGGCCGAGATCAAGCAATTGAGATGATCAAGGCCACAAAACCAACCGCCGTTTTAAATTAACAAATTGATCTTTGTTGACAACAGGTTTAATTCAAAGCAACCATGCAAGAAGCAGGTGCAATCCGAAAAGGAAATGAAATGCGCAAGCGCTGAAACAACTTTGCAACAGGGAATCGACCAAAAAGGAAGTTTCCCTCCTTTAAATTCTTTCATGCGTTTTGCTAAATAAAGGAAGAAAATAAGAATAAAAGTAAAGAAAAAAAAAAGAAGAAAGAAAGAAAAAAGAAGTGAAAATGAAAAACCCAAAAGAAAATCATGGTAGCATAGAGTCCTATTCCCTAGATATCCCGGCATAACCCGAGGATCTCCCAGGCATAACCCAAGGAGCTTTTTCTTTCCAAAATCCCGGCATAACCCGAGGATCCCCCTAGCATAACCCAAGGGGCTTTTTCTTTCCTAAACCCCGGCACAACCCGAGGATCTCCTTGCAATAACCCAAGGATCTTTTTTTTTCCTTCCAAATCCCGGCATAACCCGAGGATCTCCCTGGCACAACCCAAGGAGCTTTTTCTTTCCAAATCCCGGCATAACCCGAGGATCTCCCTGGCATAACCCAAGGAGCTTTTTTCTTTCCAAATCCCGGCATAACCCGAGGATCTCCCTGGCATAACCCAAGGAGCTTTTTCTTTCTAAATCCCGGCATAACCCGAGGATCTCCCTGGCATAATCCAAGGAACTTTTTTCTTTCCAAATCCCGGCATAACCCGTGGGTCTCCCTGGCATAACCCAAGGAGCTTCTTTTTCTTTCCGTCCCGGCATAACCTGAGGACCCTTTTTTCCGGCATAACCCGGTCATTTCCCGGCATAACCTGGATTCATTCACAAGGATACACAATCCTGATTTGATCGCTTAGATATGTGTCACAACTAACTCACGAAATTTTCCTAGTGAAAACTGGGGCAGAAAATTTCGTTCGTTTGTTTGTTTTGGTATCTTAAGCAGGTTTACCTCAAGACATAGGGTGCGAGATGACCGATGGAATGAGTCTCAATCCAGAATAAAGAAAAGAAGAAAAGAACAAAAAGAAATGAACTCAAATGTGAAGAAAACAAGGGTGCGGATTGCTCAAAATCTGATTGAAGTCACAAGCTCCGCTGATCCCGTTTTGACCCAATGCTGTAGAAGGAAACAAACACCTACAACTTACGAGCATCAAGATTCAGATCAGGGTCCACAGCAAAATCAGCTAAGACTCAAGATCAAGTTTCAAGAGAATTATAGATAGGAATCTTGTAACTCATAGTTATAGGCATAGCTAGCTTAGCTTTGATTTTTCTTTTGGTGTAATAAGAAGGTCAGCAAGCAGTAGCAGCAGCAACAGTAGTGAAATCAAGCTCCTGGTAGTCCCAGCTACCAAAACTTCCAGAACTACACTGACCTGATTCCTTTATAGCCAAGGATATGTAGGCAACATCTGAAGCAGGGTTCGGTCAGACAGTTTTCAAAAATGCTTCTCTTGGAGTGCCAAGCAGGCAAAAATCTCTCATGATTGCTCATTTATCTTTGCCCGAAAACCCTTCGTGTCTCCGAGCAAAGAGGGGCAGCTGTGAGTACGTGATTTTTGCCTCGCTGAATTATTCCTATAGAATTCTTAGAATTAGGAATTTTCTTTTATTATTTGAATTTTAGGGAATTAATTGCATGAATTTTTTGTGTTCGTGTGCATTTTGTGTGCATTTTTTAATTGGTATAATTCGTAAAAAAATATAAAAAAATAGCACATTTGCATTTAGAACCCAGTTATATATTTTTTTAGGTTTACTAGTTAATTAACATTACAAAAAATGGAAGAAAATAACAAAATAGTCCTTTTGCATTTTTACTTTAATTTTGATTTCTTCATTAGTATTCTTTTAAAATTTAGGATTTAGTTGATTTTGAAAATTAGTTAGTTTAATTTTAGATTAAATCAGGTCTGTTAATTTTTTAATTTTGTATTTTTACTAAGTAATTTTGAAAAAAATTGGAAAAAATGTAAG
>NC_031991.1:19786507-19793936 GCF_001879085.1 Nicotiana attenuata | reverse complement strand
TTAGTATAGATGTTGAATTAGAGTTACATTTAGATCCCCGTCCAATGAAATCTGTCAATGAATTATACAGGTCCATACGTTGTTCTGGAAATAAGCTCTAAAATGAGTATGTGTAATCATTAGAAAGTGTACAATCTAAATACAAGCTTAAAATTTAAGTTTAAAATCAGTATGTAAATTGAGGCTTTTACCTGTTTGCTTTGACACATATACAATCCAGAAAAATAGGTTTAAATGTGGTTTATTTGTTTTAGAACGTCTTAATTACCCCAAAATCGGATCATGAGTAGTTTAATTGTTTAGTTGTTCACATGTTTTAGTTATTTAAATCGTTAGCTGCTGTGTTTGTTGAATTGTTGTGGTTAGGTTAAATTATTTTAGCTCCTGAAAATAGTCATTTACTGCAACAATTTAGAACTCAAAAAAAGGATACCAAAAATGCAAAGTCTAATCGATACTCATGGTCCAACAACGAACTGCCCAGATAAATGAATTAGGCCTATGTAGAGGCCCAAAATGTAGCAATCAGCTTTACAGCTGGGGCCTTACACACAGATAGTGAGCATCGGCTCATTAAATCAGTTGGGCCTATGCAGAGGCCCATGACTGGGCGGTCTTCTGATAAGGGTTGATCAAACTTTCTTCATGCCTGGCTATTTTTCAAGCCCAATATACTGAGGGTTTGAATCCGTTTTAATTGTGAGTTTAATTTTAAATATAAGCTTTGGGCCTTCAAGTTAGGTGCCAGATTTGAGCTAAAGGATTTTCAGCAATGAAAATTTCCCTTGTTTAAATGTTCACCTGATCTTGAGGCCCTAATTTTTTTGAATACCTTAAATAATAATTACTTCACAATGTTAATTAATTAGGACTTTAGAGACAATCTTTAATAGAGAATAATAGTCCCTTTAGGATGGCCTTTAAAATAAATCGAGGAGCGCCGCGCCAAACAAAATTCATAAATTGCGTGGCCCTCTTTAAATACTCACATTAAAATATTTTGAACTCGGGACGTGCCATTTAGCGAATTTTCATGGCCTCCCGCAAAGTTAATAACACGTTAGTCGCTTTAGGCGCGTTCTTTAATAATTTTACCTTCCTAAATACGGGTGTGCATTTCATGCAACCCAAATCCAAATCCAAAACGTTGAATAAGAATGTGTCGAGGATCCGGGTGCATTTCATGTGACGTGATCCAAAAACATATTTTTAAACGACGTTCACTTTCTTAAAATATTTTTAAACTAAAAGCGGTAAACAATCCTAAAATTGCACTATAGGATGACATGTATAAAAATTAGATTTTTAGCCAATTTTAATAACTTAAGCGACCGTGCTAGAACCACGGGATCCGGAGGTGCCTAACACCTTCCCTCGGGTCAACAGAATTCCTTATTCAGAATTTCTGGTTCGCAGACTCCAACTGGGAAGTCGAAATTTTCCTCGATTTGGGATTCAAGTTAAACCGGTGACTTGGGACACCAAAAGCCAATCCTATCCCAAGTGGCGACTCTAAAAATAAATAAATAATCCCATTTCAAATAATGTCACTTTAAATGAAAAAACTCCCTTATACATTTATCCTTCGGGGTAGGTGTGTAAAAAGGAGGTGTGACACAGACTACCCTCCCCATACCCCACTTGTCGGGATCAAATTGGGTTTGTTGTTGTTGTTGTTGTTGTAGAGAAGCGCGTGTTTATATATATGTATGATACCTTCTTTCAAATGAAAAATAGATAACGAATTATTGTAGTGACTAATTAAGGGTGTGTTTGGCATGAAGTAAAACATTTTTTGGAAAGTATTTTCCAGTTTTCCCATGTTTGGTTGGCTTAAATGTTTTAGAAAACATTTTCCTCATGAACTCATTTTCCTCCAATTGGAAATAAAATGTTTTCCCTATCAAGAGAAGAGAAGGGAAAATATTTTCAAAACTCTTTTCCAACCTTTCCCCATTTTCAATGAGTATTTTATTTTCATATTGTAGAAAATTGCACTATCTTTTTCAACCAACAAAGAGAGTATTTTTTTAAGTTATGGAGCACAAATTTCAATATTTTTTTTGCGTAAAAAAGTAAAGCAACACATTAGTTCTTTTGGGTTTGTACTAATTTTTAGAAGATTTTTTTTTTTTTTTTGAAGAAAGTAGAGTCATGAAAATGTGATATTTGGGGGGAGGGAGAGCACAAGAAACATAGGGACTTGGGGGAGGGGGGGAGGGAGGGAGTGAGGAGAGTAGCATAAAAAATTATTTTCCTAAAAAATATTTTCTATTCTCTAACCAAACACTAAGAAATATTTTCCGAAAAAAGGTTTTCACTCACCAACCAAACAAGAAAAAATAAGTGATAAAATTACTCATTTTCCACGAAAATATTTTTTAGGAAAATATTTTCCATAAAAAATATTTTCTTTTATACCAAACACACCCTAAATGACCATTATATAGGTAGACTTGATCTCCACAGAATTTATCAAATTTGGGTACTTCACAAGAGCATTTGAGATGCTATTTGATCAACTCCAATTGATTGAACATATATTCTCTCTTTTAGGTTAACAAAATCTACATATACTTAGTGATACACGCTCATTAATTATCAGTAAGTGTTAGTATTTAAGTATTTTAATATTAAAATAGAATATGTCATAATTCCCACTACTCCATAATGTAGAAAATAGCCATAACTCCCACTGCTTCATGAGGTAGAAAATGACCATAACTCTTTTGTAACTCTTCTCTCATGTTCTCCATGATTTCTACACTTATAAATAGGAGTCTTTCTTCCATAATGTGGTATGTAAAAAATAATTGAGAGTGTTTCAACAAAGTGTGGTTAAAGTTGTGAAAAAAAGAAGAAGAGAGTTTTTACTTTTGTTGAAGGAAGGTGTTCGATCATCTTGGTGGAGCTTTGGACTCAACAACTTGTCCAGAGTTTGTTCGAGTCATGCGACGTGATCGGGCTGTTGTATCCTGGGGGAGACAAGTCAAGAAGATTACTGTTGGACCAGTGAATACTTTGCTGCAGTGAGCTTAAATCTCCTTAAAGAGAGCGAGATATCCGCGCCTCAACCTTATATTTTCTTCATTTTATTTTTCAACTGTAATTGTATTTTCAACAACACTATGCTTTCTGCAAATATTGAACATTATCCCTTTTCTTGTTGAACATTATTGAACATTATCTCCACGAAGGGGGTTCAAAAAATATTTTTGTAGCTAGTGGGAATAGAACCTATGACCTTATGAAGGTTTTGAACCCCCTTGACCACTAAACTACACTTCTGGATTGTATTAAGGGGGTTCAAACTTAATATATAAAGGTAAAAAACAGATTTCGCCTTATATATACCGTGTAATTTTTTGGCGAAGGGGGTTCGGTGAACCCCCTTCCGCCCCCCACCACAGGTTTGGATCATATCAGCACTCTGCCATGGCAGCTGCAACAAGAAGTAGAAGAAGATAATGAATCCATGCAAAAGCATACGTACTAGTGCATAACCAATTGATGATTAATTAGATAAATATAAATGAAAAAGTGGGATGATTTAGATGGCGTATTTAACTATTTACACTTCCTTTATTCATGTTATATGAATGATTTATGCAATAATGTACGTACTATATATATTAAGTTAATTATCTAGGGTTTGATATACTCATCTTTATTTCCAGGGAGTTATCTAAAGCAGAATACATAACACAGACAGATAATCATAACAAGGGGAGAGGGCAGAGAATGTACCCCTTGAATGTATGAACTTTGATAGTATATACATTTTTACCCCAAGTACGTAGATATTCCTCTCAATTGGTATCACTTTTGAACATACAATCCTTTAAAGTAATAGCCCTATCATATATTATTAAGAGGTTAAACTGACAAAGAAAAATTAGCATAATCAATTGAATGATCACCTTGTTTTTAAGAGTAATGAATATATACACTTATGTGCATGGATAATTAGTTGAGCACTGACTTTTTCGCATTTATGCACTTTTGTTAGTGCATAGAGATGGAACGGGAAAGTAAGGAAGACAACGACGCAAAAATATAAACACACAAAAAAAAGGGAGGGGGGTGGTTCTTTCGATTTAGATACAAACATACACAAGTATCATCAAGTAAAAGGCAACTACATCATGTATAATCACTTCCACACAATATAACATGTGTGAATCTTTTTGTATTTCCTTTAAAATGTGACTAAAATGTTAATTACATTTCCAAATGTCCACTTATTGAATCATTATATCATTTACATGCATACATAATCGTCGAACCCTTCACTCCATTAGAGCTTTTCGTGTTAAGTTTCCCCTTCTCACCCCTAAGGCCGCCAAAATATAAAATCCAATATATAGAAACGACTTTTATGAAAAGAAAACAAGTGTGTGTGCGAGAGAGAAATTCTAATCATTTTTAGTTTTGTGCTTCTACGTAATACAATAAAGAGCATCCCGTATTCACGTACAGATATGTTTTCAACTTTATGTGTTCAGGATTTTAGAATAATGACTTCAAGTGTTAATGATTAGATTCTAAATTTAATATTTGTACACATTTAATATTTTTCTTAACATAGATATAGTGTTTGAGCAAAATCTGTTATGTCGAGGAAGAGGCAAATCCGAAAATAAAGAAGATAAAGAACACCAAATTTTAACGTGGAAAACCCTTCAAATCGAAGGTAAAAACCACGGGATCACAAAGATCCAAAAAGCTCCACTACAACAATAAGAGGGTTACAAAAGTTCTCCAAATTGGCTACACAACAAGGGCCAAACACGGAGCAACAATAGCAACAAGAACAACAACTAATCAATTGAAGAAAGAGTATAATCCACAAAACGAAGCTGCTGTTCGAGGCTCTAAATCAGATGCTACGAGCCTCTAAATCTGATCTCCACCGTTCAAATCCAATACCAATATGTTACGAACACTCAGTCAAAATTTCAGCCCGATCCAACGGTTAACGAATCGGAAAACATAATTTGAAGTTGGCTGGTCGGAATAAAAATCTGCAGCAAAACAAATACTTTTTCCTCTCTTCTCTCTTGATGAAAGCTCTCTCAAAACCCACTCTTATGTGCTTAAGTCTTTCAAAGACTTGTATCAATGAGCATAAAATAATTCTCCAAGGTTGTCCTATTTATAGATCATGAGTGGTGCTTTCTCTTAAAGCCAAAACCCACTCAAAATAGGAATAAACCGAATCCAATTCCAAATAGGATTGGAAACCAAAAGAGAATAGGATTAGGCCATTGGGCTTTTGGCTGGACAACATGGGCATGAGCCCAACAAACTCCCCCTCCAGCCAAGTGTCTTCAAGTAGAGGAACTATTGACAGGCTTCATGCCTGCCAATTTTCTACAAAATTCATGTTTATCTGCAACCACCGCCTTTGTCAGAATATCCGAAGGATTTTCATCAGTGTGTATCTTCTCAACCTCAAATAATTTCTCTTCCACGGCCATCCGAGCGAGGTTCAAGACATGTTCATCTTGGCGGGTTCAGTTCTAGCTGCAACATATTTGACGATAATCGTGATTTTTTGTCTGAGAAATTTGACCGGAGTACTACGCATGTTGAGACAAACTTTGTGGCGGAGATATGGAGATGCGACCTATTGAAGGCTATGTGAAGAAGGTGGATCAAGTTTATTTTGTCATAAAATTTAGGCCAAGGGGGAGAATTGTTAGGTGTTTGCCATAATTTTCTTACCATATTTGGTTTTCCTATCTCTTGAAGGAAAAGGGCAATATAATTACCTTAACTGGGTTTTCCTTTTTGTAAAAGGAAATTATAAATCTCCAATATTTGGCTAGTCCTTTTTCTTGTAGGAAAAGGTTTGGACTTCTATAAATTGAGGATTCTTCCTTCAATTCAGTAGCATCCATAATGTAGCCATAGGGGGCTTGAGAGTCTTATTTAGGGGGAGAATTTTACGGGACAAGTGTTATGTGTCACTTGTGTTTGCCTCTTCGTGAGGTTGTTCTCTCGATATTTTGTAATCTCTTTTATTATAGTGGATTGCTCATCTCCGTTGTGGACGTAGGTCAGTTGACCGAACCACGTTAAATGTTTGTGTCTCTTTTGGTAGATTTCTCTTTTGTTGTGTGATTTATCGTCGTTCAAGGTTTGTTTTGCTAGCTTTCGCATGACACCTGATTTATCTTTAATGGTGTGAGGCCTTTTGGGGAAAACCGTGCGGGCTTGGCCCAAAGCGGACAATATCACACCATGTTAAGAGGGTATTTGGGCCGGTTTATCCCAACAAAATCTACTAGGTTCGACTCAACCCATGACTCGGTTTCTGCCTTTGCCACTGTTCACGTAGGGTCTAGGGAAGAGCTGTACCCCAAGGGTTGTGAAGTAAGCATTAGTGGCTGCTTCTAAGATTCGAATCTAAAACCTATAGGTCACACATAAATAACTTTATCGTTACTCCAAGGCTCCCGTGTAATACAATCTCCAAGTATTTTTTTTTCCTTTCCTTTGCTTTTTTCCTTCCCCCATTAAAGGATACACCTAAAAACTTTCTTTTTGAGATCTATAATACACGAAATGTGGTGTAAGTGGCAACAGCTTTAGATGGGCATTTAGTAAAAGATGGAATACAGTGGGGAAGAAGATTGTCGTTATGAGTAGAGGCTTCATCATGAGAACAAAGAAAACAAATTTGCTCAACAAGCAAAACCCTTATAATAGCTATAGGGTTTTCATTAATTCGCTTTTCTTTTTCTTTTTATGTTGTCTTTAATGAATTCCCACTTTTGCCTTTTACTTTTTCCATTGTTTTCTTCTTTCACATCGATTTGGTCAAAGTTAAAGGGATAACATCATTGGAACATCAACAAGTATTTATAATATTTCTCATGTATTTATTGCTCACATCCTTATTAATGACTAATCATTTCTATATAGCTTATTTGACTAGTCTTTGTTAAATGCATTGTGTTAAATTTATTTGAGGAGGAGAAAGAAGGAAATGCGTATAATTTCTTGTTCCTGAATTGACCGAGAGAAAAGAGCAAGAAGGAATAAGTCTTTTGACATTAACATCGTTAATGGACTATTTATTTTCTTTTTCCAAGATATTTTGGGCGTTACAACACCACAAAAAGCCTACAATATTACGGAAATTTGAGACTTTCAAATTAAAATGCCGAGGTTAAAAAGTTAGAAAATTATGTTAATATGAAATATGGAATCTGACGCACTTAACGATAGGGGATTTTACATAAATAGTCAGTCCGATTCACAATTTATTTGTTTTTACCCCATATACATCGAGTATACACTTATTAAATAATGGTATATCTATATCTATATATATATATATATATATATATATATATATATATATATATATATATATATATATATATATATATATATATATATATATATATTCGTAAACAAT
>NC_031991.1:19662747-19786487 GCF_001879085.1 Nicotiana attenuata | reverse complement strand
ATATATTCGTAAACAATTTTTAGTTTAAGCGATTGGATGATCGAGCAACCACTTAGATTTTCTTCTATGAGACATCATATATTTCGAATGCAAAAAAATAAATGAACTATAATAAAATTTCTAACTCAAACTCATAATGTTTAAATTCTTGATCCGCACCATTGATTATATAAAATGAGACGGAATAGCATTTGAAAGGATGTGATACAGTTGAATCAGGGGTGAAACTATGTTGGCCGAAGGGTGGTCAGTTGCCGAAAAATTATACTACGTATAAGGTAAAATTATTGTTATTAATTAAAAATAGACTTTGAACACCCTTGCGTATCCCACAGGTAAAGGATGTTCAATATTTGAACACCCTTATTCAATTTCCTGATCACTTCCTGGCTTCACCACCGAGTTGAATATTGCTTGCCAACTCTCACAAAACATTCCCCAAACAAAAGTAAAAAGAGGTGGGCCTGAGAATATGATCTGGATTCTGGAGCCAATTTCTTTGGATGGATGATTGCTTCTCTAGGTGGTGTTCTTTCGGATCCGACCCAAATAAAGGTATTATCATGTGAGACCATAACTCAGCCCGTGTACATGCCACGTGTCGACGTAAAGTCTCAATCGGCTATTTGGTTTTGTTTAGATACATATTCTTTGGAGGAGCGTGCGGTATTGATGAAAATGTTATTATAGAATTTTTTCTCCGTAAAAAAAAGAAGAGCTTTTATTTTCTAAATCATCTTTTGGTATTTGATGGAATATAAAAGTGATAGTTTAATAATCGCGGGATGAGAACAACATTAGCATACCCGTTAACAGCGTAGCGAATGAATTGTTGAACTCACCATCAAAATAATAGCCCCAAGTCGTATTCTGAATTTTCAGGAAACAAAGTTTTTGTTCACAAACTAGATGCCTAAAGTTTACTGTGTTCTTTCTTTTTTTGTCAGGGAGAATCTCTGAGAAATATATAGAGAAGAGTAGATGAGGAAAATTACCGATCACTTTATGTTTCCACGTTGCCACTTCTTTTTAACGTGTGACACTTCTCCTATCCTTATGGGAGTTAATTAACTTCCCTAATAGTATTAACCTCCATCAACCTTATTTCTTATAAGTGGGCCGGGTCAGTCCACAGGGGCAACCTGTCTTAAACCCAATATCCTACATCTCCCACTTCGCACATGGTGGACTAGATCCAAGCTAGTACCATGGCAATAACACATGTAATTCATGCTAGAAAATAGTTCGTGCGACCTGCGAGCATTAAGAGCTAAAATATTCTGAAACCCTTTAAGGTTTCTTAACAACTCCATGTAGAAATCCAATCACATGAGGAAATGATTCACTACTACCATGAAGATTTTATTATTACTCGCAATACACCAGACATCATTCGCTATTACAGTAGCTAGTTATTGGATCCCTTATCCTCGAAAGAGGCAAACTCGAGTTCTCATATAATATTGTATCCACAATTACACCCAATACCCTCATGGTAAGTGTAATGGTCGACCTATGAATACAAGTTAAATTACTAACTTTTAGTCGTCTTCCCTTTCTACATGCACTGCATTGCCGAATCACTCATGGCTATTAGTGACATGCTAATGTAGCAACACTGATTAGCACTTCAAGAAACAGTAAAAGGTCAAAGGGTATTTCAATAAAAGTTAATATAACTTCTTTGGGATCTCACACAATGAAGAAGCAGGGATTCATTCTTCTATTATCCCATGGTCGGTAGGACACGTGGTATGAAAAACATATTACGGTGTTCTCACTTTATATTGGCGCGTGTGTCTTATTCTTTTAATCATTCAACACCATACAGATCTTGGTCTAGACACCTCCAAATGTCTAACCCTAGTTTCTCACTTCAATAATCCTTAAATCCAACTTTTCGGAGAAACTCATATCTGGCTTACAAAATAAGTCATAATCGAATATTAAAATTCGTAAGCCTGACTAGTTGTCACGACCGACCTTAATAAGTAAATATAACCTCGCATTATCTAAGGTTCTATAAGGTCTCATTTCTTCACAATTCTTAACGTACGAGGCGATCGCTCGTGTGAGAGAGCCAATCTCGCGACTTTTTCGTCACACTCTTTATCAACAAAACATCATGACATGCATACTAGTTATGAACATAAATTCAAAAGTCAAATATTGATGACCATATTATAATAATCAAGTCATTTTACAATACATAAAAGGGGTCATATCCTTCGCAAACCTAGAGCCATAAAATATTTCTCAAACAGGTATCTAGACATCAGCTTTGTAAAAGGATCAACTATCATATTTCTCGTAGGAATGTACTGTAAACTTATCTCTCCACTTGCTACCACGTCTCTCACAAAGTTATACTTGATGTCAATGTGTTTGGTCTTGCTGTGATACTTAAGATCTTTTATGTATGCAATAGCCGCTTGACTATCATAATATAGAGTTATGGGACCCTAAGAATTCTTTGTAATATCCAAATGTTCAAAGAGTCTCTTCAACCAAACAACTTCTTGTACTGCAGACGCACAAGCCACGAACTCAGCTTCCATCGTAGAAAGGGCAGTACAAGTTTGTTTCATGCTTTTCCATGAAATAGCACCACTGTTAAGTAAGAAAGCATAACCGGATGTTGATTTTCTATCATTCTGGTCACTAACCCAATCAGTATCTGTATATCCTCTTAAGTATAAATCATTTCCACTATAACATAGTGAATAATCTGCAGTTCCCTTCAGGTTTCTGAAAATTCTCTTCACAGCTTTCCAATGATCTCTTCCAGGATTAGATTGATACCTGCTAACTAGATCTACGATATAATAAATGTCTACGCGAGTACACATCATAGCGTACATCAAGCTCCCAACCGCACTTGAATACGGAACTCGAGACATGTCTTCCTTTTCATTTTCAGTCTTGGGACACATTTCAAGGCATAAAGTTTCACCTCTCGCTATAGGAGTATCCATGGATTTGCAACTATTCATGCGGAAACGCTCCAAGATTCTCTTTATATAAGTTTCTTGAGATAGACTCAATAGCTTTTTGGAACAGTCTCTTTGGATCTTAAATCCAAGGATATAGTCTGCCTCACCCATATCTTTCAGGTTAAATGATTTTGAAAGCCATGACTTGACATTTCTCAAATACTCTAAATTATTTCCGGCCATTAAAATATCATCCACGTAAAGAGAAAGAATTACAAACATCCAATTGGACTTCTTCACATAAATGCAATGGTCTTTACTGATCATGGTAAAATCATATGAGATCACCTCCTTGTGAAATCTCAAATACCATTGCCTTGAAGATTGCTTCAGGCCATAAATAGATCTTTTCGATTTACAAACCTTCTTTTCTTGGCCTTTAACGATGAATCCTACATATTGTTTGTCACACCCCTTTTTTTTCACCCTCACTAAACCCTCTTATAGATAATAAAAAGATTTGTAAAGCTCAAAAGGGTTTCAATTATGAACAATGACAAAAGATTGTGTTAAAAAGGATTTTGCCAGAGTCGCCACCTAGCATTGGGTTTCAGTGTGCTAGGTCACCGTCCAAAAGCAATTTTTCCTTTCAAAACACATTTTTGACTCTAAGCATAGTCTGTACCAGAGTTCTGGGTAAGGGGGTTCATTTGACTCGGGGAGAACGTGTTAGGCATTTCCCGAGTCCCGTGAAAGTCACTATTGCGTACTCAATCTAGTTGGCTTTTAAAATATTCAAATTGAGATAAAAATAAACACAAAAGAAAAAATAAACACACAAGAGGCTAGAGGTCGTCCCCACCTAATAAAAGAAAAATAAAAGTGAAAAAATAAAAATAAAAATAAAAATACTATGAGTTCTACATTCGGCCTCCAAATACAAACGCTTCGGGCTACCCCGGATAAAAATATATACAAATTTCGCGGGGTAGTCCCCGGATAAATTTAACTAAAGGGGTGACCTCTCACCTCAAAAGAAACTAAAATACGAGCTTCCTAAAGGTTCGACTACCCAAATGTGATCGGCCTACACATAATACTGCGATGTTAAAAAGCGATTAAATAAAAGTAGTTAGATGTTTAAGGTCCAATTTCTTCTCCATGTTCAATTTCCCATTCCAGAACCCACTAAATCGTTAAGCTAACCAATAATATCCGCCTTGTAGCTCAATAATGGATTGTCTACTTAATTTAAACAACTAAACTTAACATGATCACTAAGACGGAAATGAGCCTATTCAATGGTCAAAACATGAAAGTATTCATTGAATCACACCAAACAAACATCACATATCTATAAAATTAAAAGAAACGAATAGATAGGGGAAGGAGTTAGACCTTTATTGCTATGTATTTTTTGCTGTGTACAATGTCTAAAAATCTCCAAAGCAGCAAATCCAAAAAAAAAGAGCTATTGACCAAACCTCGAACCGACGATGGAATCGCGAATCTGCCTCGAAACCTCAGACTACGACCTTCAACGAACTCGAAACTCGCCAGAAATTAAAACGCCAATCAATGACTGATAATGGTCTCAAAGGAGCAACGACAGTATTTCCCAAAAGAACGACGGGAACAGAACGAGAAGATGCAAATCGCTGGAAAAATTCAACCAAAGCAAAGCGTAGCTAGAAAATGATAAACGGGGCAGTAGGGCATAGCAAATCGCTGGAAAAGCATTTTCCGACGAAAGCACACAAAAACGAAGCCATGTCAGCCTGAGACAGTCATTCCAAAGAACACTACTTCAGCGACTAAACGGAGCAGCGGCTGTGAGGAGAGGGCGGCTGTTGGTGAAGAGGGAAAAGGAAACGTCGCCGGTCACCTCGCCATGGCCGGCGGCGACGCAGCAGCAGAAGAGAGAGAGGGATGTGAGAGGGAGGAAGGGCTGGCCGCTGGAATTTTTTGTGTATTGTCTTTTAATGGTGTCTCGCTGCTGGGATCTTTGAAGAAGAAGGAGAAAATGGCGCTCCTTAGCTAAGAGGGGGGGGGGGGTCTGCCGGCGTGGTCCTTGAGAGGATTTAGGGCGGCTGGTCTTTTGTGTGTTAGGTTGCTGATGGCTCCTAGGTTTTTTAGGGTAGCTGGGCTTGGAAATGTGGGCTAAGGTCTGAATTGGGCCAAATTTTGGCCAAATTTGCCTTTAAAAGTGGCCTTTAACTCTACTAGACTAAAAATATTAATTCCTAAAATAATAACTATAAAATTGTGAAATCATTCCTAATTAATTAAAATAAACTACATTATGACATGAAGCTATTATATATTGATATTTTCGAAGATTATACTAAAATAAAAATGGGTTAAAAATAATATTTTTCTAAAAATACCTAATACCTTAATTAAATAGAGAAACATGAAAATATTTTTTGTATTTTTTCAATTTTTGTGCTTTAAAAGTAGAATTAAATTTAATAATAAAGTGAAATACTATAGAAATAAACTCAAATAAATATTCTAAAAATATTAGGACTATTAAAGGATAATTCTAATGTGCGGGTCAAATACATGTCTACAACTGCCCTTCTTTGACTGGAAACACGAAGAGTTTTCAGACAAAGACCGACGAGACAGGTTTTTTGACGAACGTTATTTAAAGACAACAAAAATAAAAGAAAGATAGTGTGACCGAGTCCTGGTTTTAGACAGCCTACATATCCCGGGTTATAAGGGAATCAGATCACATGTAGTTCAAAAGTAGGAACAGTGATGGAGAATACCAAGGTGGAGAGTCGAGTGAAGTCCGTCGAGGTTCCAGTCCGCAGTTCCTGCCATTACATCAAAATAAAAGGGAAAATTACAACAAATATAAAAGAAAAATACAAGATACTATCTACTTCTTGTCTTGAATCTTCCTTGAATCTCCACTTGACCCCTTAACATGAAACTGAAAATTCACCCCGTTCTTCAGGTGAGCATCCTGCTGACTTAAATTTGAAGAAAACTAGAAGTTGACCCTGTTCTTCAGGCGGGCACCCTGCTGCTTGCACTTGAAATAAACTTGAACATGGAGTAGACTTGAGCTTGCAAATCTTGTCCTTCAGGCGGCTCGTGCTACTTCCGATTTGACTTAAAGACTGGAGGTTGACCCTATTCTTCAGGCGGGTTCCTGCTGCTTCTGACTTATACTTGAAACTAAAAATTGACCATGTTCTTCAGGCGGGATTCTCTTGATGCTTCTTGAACTTGGAAATTGAAAGTTGACACTGTTCTTTAGGCGGGCTCCTGGTGCCTCTCTGACTTGAAATTGTAAACTGAAAGTTGACCCTGTTCTTCTGGCAGGAATCTCCTGATGCCACTTGAACTTGAAATTGAAACCTGAACACTGACCCTGTTCTTTAGGTGGGCTTCTGATGTCTCTCTAATTTGGACTTGTAAACGGAAAGTTGACCCTGTTCTTCAAGCGGCATTCTCCTGATGCTTCTTGAGCTCGAAAATTGAAAATTGACTCTGTTCTTCAGGCGGGCTCCTGATGCCTCTCTGACTTGAAATTGTAAACTGAAAGTTGACCATGTTCTTCAGGCGGGCGCCTGCTACTGACCTGAAATTTGAAGTAACTCTGAAAAGAACTTCCTCGTTCTCCAGGTGGGTGCCTGCAATCAAAACAACAAAACGAACAAAATTTTCTGCCCCAGTTTGCACTAGGAAGATTTGTGAGTTGTTAGCAAAACTGTAAATCACCTATGCTATTGATGCAATAATGAGAGTAAAACTAAAGACTCGACTAGGATGTGCGTCTCCTAGGGATGAACTCAAACGACTCAAACTAGGAAGTGCGTCTCCTAGGGATGAAACTTGATTGAACCAAACTAGGAAGTGCATCTCCTAAGGATAAAACTTGAATGACTTAAACTAGGAAGTGCATCTCCTAGGGATGAAACTTGAATGAACCAAACTAGGAAGTGCTTCTCCTAGGGGTAAAACTTGAATAACTCGAACTAGGAAGTGCGTCTCCTAGGGGTAAAACTTCAATGACTCAAACAAGGAAGTGCGTCTCCTAGGGGTGAAATTTCAATGACTCAAACTAGGAAGTGCGTCTCCTAGGAATGAACTTAAATGACCCAAAACTAGGAAGTGTGTCTCCTAGGGGAAAAATCTCAATTTGGGAAGTGCATCTCCTAAAACAAAAATATAACCTGAAAGACCCAGACTAGGAAGTGCGTCTCCTAGAGGTGATATGTGATCTTCTCAATAGCCTTTGTGTAAGCAGAATTGGGGCATTACACCTGACAAATTCAAGCTCCCAAGCTTTGATGTAAACATAGCCTTCATCCCTGTTTCAGACAAAGAAAACTTGTGAGTATAAAATATGGTGGTTAGTTTGTGGCCTTGACTATGAGGGCGATTTCTCTTGCACTTTTCATGATTAACTTGGACTTCAACTTGGAAGACCTTGCTTGTTATTGACTAACCACTTTTCTGTCAACCCTTATCACATAAAACAACTCTGATCCGTTCAAGCCCAATACCCTTTATCTGTTGCATTGTGCTCATGAATTGACATTTACCGAACCTTTGCATTTCACATGAATCCCAAAGCACGTCAATTGCCACCCATTCAGTGCGCATACTACTCTTTCCTAACTTATTCCACTTTGACGTGCTAGCCAGACTCCACAGATTTAGAAGTCATTTCTTACTTGTTCTGAAAAAACAGACTCAAGAGGACTTAAACAAAGCAAGAAGAAAAGAGTTAAGGGGACAACAGAAAGAGATGACATCTAATGAGAAAATGACCAGGCAGAAACTTATCAGATGTGGATACCAACTCTAATGACCGTGACATGCATTTTGGATTAAGTGGCCTCATCTGTCAAGTAAGTCTAATGTTCAACTCTTGTTGTATCTCTAAGCCATGAAACTAGGCTTCAATGCTCCGATTATCCTATCTGAATTACGGTCCTTATTCGACTTGTTGTGATCGAAGGATTTTCACCATCAAGCCTCTCTCATTTTATTCTTACTCTGAACTCATCGTCGTCTTATGGTGCCTGTGAAGGTTTTCACCACTAAGACTCTCTCATTTTGTTCTTCTCTTCTTATTTCCTTTGATTCTGCAGATGACAAGGCATTAACCATGGTAAAAATATCACATACTCTTGGCATGGCTAACTCAACACTCTCAAAAATTATCTGGGAGGTCTTTTCTGGATTGTAATGTGACTTTTGGACAGGGTTAGAAAGAAAGGATATCATAAAGGTTCAAAATAACTGAGATAACAGGGTTAATTTATTTACAACTTTTGGAATCCATTTTAAAATTTTGCCCCAATTTCTAAAACAAGAGAATTTGATTCTCTCTTCTCTTTTTTTTGAGATGGAATTTCTAAGAAAAATTGCCCCACTCTTGACTTCATGGGATTATGAAATATTTTACTTGGTGCGACCGAACCGTAAGGTTGCCTACGTATCTTGTGGTGACAAGAATCAGGTCGAATGTAGTTCACAGGAATACTTTTTGTTGTTGCTATTTTTATTTTTCTTCTTCTTTGTTTCTTCTTTTCTCTCTTTTTTTTTTTTGAATTTTTCTTTTGGAATGAACTTTCTAAAACAAACTTTATGGGAGCATGAATTTTTTTGACTCTAACTTGACTCCAAAAGAGGGGAGGTCAAAGAAATCAGCATTGGCTCAAAAGGATACCGAAGGGTATATAAAGTTTTTGGGTAGCTGTAAGAGGGCCTCCCAATCTCTGAAATGCCAAGTATAGCACATGAAACTTGAGGGAGAGAAATGAAGTCATGTATATTATTTCTTTTGCAGCATCGGCATTGATATCACAGATATGCCTTCTATTCTTTAGTGCCTTGTCAAGCACAGAACTCTCGTTGGGTGATTTCTTCTACACAATGTGTAACGACCCGGCCGGTCATTTTTGGAATTTATGCCCTGATCCCCTATTAACTGCTTTCCCCAAGTTTATTTCTACTATTTCGATTGGCCGGGATGTTCGGTTTTGGGTTTCGGAGAGTTTTGGGACACTTAGTCCCTAAATGAGAGCTTAAGTGTTGGAAAGTTGACCGTAGTCGGAACGATGTGAAGACGGCCTCGGAACGGAAATCTGATGGTTCCGTTAGCTTCGTTGGGTGATTTTGGGGTTAGGAGCGTGGTCGGATTGTGTTTTGGAGGTCTGTAGCTAATTTAGGCTTGAAATGCCGAAAGGTCGAATTTTGGAAGTTTGCTGCGGCGTGCAGCCCGATCCAACGGGCTGCATGCTGCAACGGTTATTATACGGTACCTATTGAGCGTGAGTGCTGAGTGTGAGTGCTGGTTGATGAGAGTTGAGCCACGAGTGACTGAGAGGCTCGCCCGAGGGGCTATATATGAGAGATACTTGCCCGATAGGCTATATATATGAACGATACTTCGCCCGAAGGGCTATATATGAGTGACACTTCCCCCGAGGGGCTTGTTTATGAAATTACTGTTTTCACTCCTCTTCTTTTACATTGAGCCTCTACTGAAAACTGTTGAACAAAAATGTTTTATATGTTTTTTCATTGAAACTCGAGTTTTACGAGATATCTTGACTGAGATACTGATTTGGCCTTTGTTATTTTTCATTGAGACTTTATATTGTGAACCTTATGTGATTTTACTGCTCGTCACTGCACTCAACCTTTATTTATGATTGTTACTTACTGAGTTGGCGTACTCAAATTACTCCCTGCACCTTGTGTTCAGATTCAGGTATTTCTGAACCCAGTAGCGGGTGTTGATTACTCAGTGGCAGGTTCATCGGTGTTAGCAAGGTAACTGCCTGGAGACCACAACCCTGTTTTACTTCCTCCTTATTCTCCCTTAGTTGTATTCAGTGATTTTCCCGGCCATGTTGTTCTTGATGTTGTCAGACGATAGTAGTAGATACGTATGACTAGTGACACCCCGATGACGGGCTTTCTTTCCGCACTATTGTTTAGTTTTAAACACTTTATAAAGGTTTATTGTTAAATAGCTTTGATTTTATCCTCAGAATGAAAATATTGATTGGTTTTGGGATTGTGTCAGCTGGCCTAGCTCCATGATAGGCGCCATCACGACCGGGTTGGTTTTGGGGTCGTGACAACTTAGCCAAATCTTGCATGTCTATCCACTTTTGGCCACATCGGCCATTTTTTGCAAAATAGGAATATTTTCTCAAAGTAGTATGTTATCTCATGTTTTAGAGCCCTGAGTCTTAGAAGGTGTCCTCTAAGTTTTAAGGTCCATTCCTGTTGAATTTGCATTTCTAGCCACTTATGTCATTCTTGCAAAATGGGATCATTTTTGCAAAAGTGATTCAATGGCCCATGTATTAGAATCTTGAGTCCACAACTAGGTGTCATATTACTTTAAGGTCCGTCCTTTTTGAGTTTGGATTTTTAGCCACTTCTGCCATATCGGTCGTTTTTGCAAAATGGGTCATTTCTGCAAATTAATTTTGGGCCATGATTATTGGAAGTTTGAATCCATATAAGCCTTAGTGAGGTATTTCCATGTCTTTGAGTTCACCTTTGTTGAGTTTGCACTAATAGCCACTCTTGGCCATGTAGGTTAATTTTCAAAAATAGTCCAATAGTGTCATGCATGTGTCCAATAGGAGGTGTTGTGGCGTCGCATAATGTATCGAGTCACTAACTCTATTTGGTCTTATTTTTTCTCATTCAGGTATGAATCCATTTGCCAAAGTTTGAGCATGACGGATATCCCTGGACCATTGCATTAAGGAGCTGCTTAAGGAGCCTTTTTATGTTCTAAGTCTGTTTTTATGTTTGTCTTTCACTTTGTAGTCTTGTCCAGTAGTATTGCGTCTTTTAGGTGATGTAGAGTCTATCATTGTCTAGTTGAGTTTGTCGAGTCTTTTTTTATCGTACTTATTGTTTTGTATTTGAAAAAACAAAAAGAAATTTATAAATAAAAAATTCAAAATGATTTTTATTTTTAGGTTATTTTGTCCATTACTTTTCCAAAGCTATGCTTGATCTGATTTATGAGGAACATGATACGTAGGCCAACTACATAGGGTTCGATCGAATCATTTTATTTTTAAAAAAAATTAAAAAAAGAGAGGATGAAATTGTAGGATTTAAGAAATGAGTGGAAAGGAAAGAGTGGTAATCAAAAACAAAAGGGAGGAAAGAAAATGAAAAACCAATGAGTATCAAAGAGAAAACATGAAGAGGAAAAGGGGCAAGAACAGTAAAATTGGGATGATGCCATATGACCTTCGTACCCTCTAAGTCATTTTAGAACCGATAACTGTGACTAGGTGCATTGCACATAATGTGAGATTATCTTATGTTATATGCCCTAACGCTAACGTGATGACTTTATTTTGTTCCTATTTGTTATCTTCATTATAGCAGAAGGGTGGTTGGTTTGTGGTTCTTAAACCGGTAACTCTTTCCTACAACATAAAATCGAAAGGCAATGGCAGATGACAACAGAGTTCATTTGGTTAATACTGGTGCCCGAAAGCAATTGGTTGAATAGGACACTAGGTTGGTTGAAGAGGTAAGAATGTTAAGACAACACATGGCGGACGTGTATCAGGCTTGGATGGCTGGGAAGGCACCACCCCCGCCACCACCTAGCTTCCTAGATGCTACCCTTACCCAAACTCTGGTCATAGTGCCAGATGATCCACTATACACTCCATATTTTCCCGGTTATCATAGCTTTCCCAACCTCCCTAATAGCTCCATCACTCGTTCTCCAACTACCTTTCCCAAAAGTTGCCCTCCTGTCATATCCACTATCTCCACGATCACAACTTCTCAACAATCTTTCCTTCATAGATCCAACGATGAACATTCACTCAAAACTCATTATGCCCAATACTACCCCTCAGAGGTTGCCCACAAGGTCCTTGACTCATACAATCACAGCCTTCGGAATGAGCCTCATTTTGAAAATGAAAAGTTCACAGGAAAAGAAGGGCGAGATGAGATATCCAGGAAGCTGAAAGGTATAGAACAGTCCTTAAAGAACATGCAAGGGATGGAAAATTAGATTAACATGTCTTACAATGACTTATGTATGTTCCCTGATGTTCATCCACCCACGGGGTTTAAAATGCCAAAGTTTAACATGTATGATGGGCATGGAGATCCAGTATCCCATCTGAGGGGTTATTGCAGTGAAATGAGAAGTTTTAGCGGGAAAGATGATTGTTGATGGCGTATTTCAGTGAAATTTTGAGTGGGGCAACCTTGGAATGGTATACTCGTCAAGATGTCAATAAGTGGCATGCATGGAATGACATGGCTCAAAATTTTGTTCGATGCTTTCAGTTCAATCTAGACATTATCCCAGACCGCTCCTCCCTATCTAAGATGGAAAAGAAACCCGAGGAAAGTTTTAGGGAGTTTGGGCTCAGATGGAGGGAACAAACTGCTCGGGTCAGTCCCCCGATTGGTAAAGAAGAAATGGTTGAGATTTTCCTACAAGCCTAGGGGCCCACCTACTTCAGTCATTTGATCTCGGCCTTGGGTAACCTTTCAGTGATGTGGTAAAAATGGGGGAGATGGTAGAAGAAGGAATCAAGTCAGGCAAAATCATGAGTTATTCTGCATTGAAAGATACTACAGAAGACATTCAGCACATCTCAGTAAATTTGGGGGGAAGTAAGAGAAATAGAAAATATGTTGTTAAACCCCGCCAACGACAAGATCCAGTGGGCATTCCTGCTCAATACTTTCAGCCTCAATATGGACTCCATAAATATCCTCGTACTCCAGATAATCCTCCCCAATGCTACTTCTCTCCACAAAATCCCCAAAGTCATACCCCACCTTCCCAGTACTCTATCCACAATGCACTGCCATATGTTCCACATCCACAAGACCCGCAATGGCCTCCACCACCTCCACAAATGTCATTCCCATCTCCTCAAGCATATCAAACACCTACCCGCAAGAGGTTCCAACCAAGGTCGGAGTACAAAATGAAAAGGCAGCAACAAAGAGAAAAGTCTTTCACTCTTATTGGAGAATATATGCCAGTTTGTTCCAAAGATTGAGGCAATTGGACATGTTGAAGCCAATTCAGATAAGAATTCCGACCCCCATTCCAGAGAACTTTGATTATTCTCAAAGGTGCGCATATTGCTCTAATGCCCCGTAGCACAACATAGAAAAGTGTTGGAATCTAAAAAGAGCAGTCCAGAAGCTTGTTGATGCAGGTGACATTGTCGTGCAAAATCCAGATGCAGTAGACACTAGCCAAAGTCCATTGCCTGTTCATAATGAGACGCATATGGTGGGTATGATTTGTGTTTAAAAGGAATATGAGAACTCTTCTGAGCTCCTTGGGGGGCCACTTTCCACAAAGCTTTCAGCGCTATCAATCTCGGTTCTAGAAGTTGATCCTAAGAGCGAATTGGCAAAAGGGACCCAAAAGCTATTTGCTAAGGTCAACATGATGGAGGCTTGTGAAGGTTCTAGTAATGTCGATGTGTGACTCGGTGGCTAAGATGTCGAGCTTGGTGATTGGAAAGACACTCCTTTCTTGGCTAGCCAGGGAGGAGTTTTGGTGATTTATTTTGTTGTCATTTTTGTTGTCCGGATTATTTCAGGATTGTAATCCGGATATTGTCTTGTGACTCAAACCCTTCTATCCTTTTATTTTGCCTAGTTCGTTTAGTCGTAGTAACTCGTTTAGTGTTATATAGGTTTGTTCCAGGGTTGTAACCCCAGTTTATTTTGCTTGCTTTGTTTTTCGAACCCGTTCACCGTCTGCTTAATGCAATCTCCTGTTTTTTGTTATTTCTAGTCAGTTTTTGTTTAGTTCTCTTTTCCATTTATAGTTCTTTTCATGGTGACTCTAGTGGCATGACATGCATGTGAAATTCTCAGCTTGGTCTTAAAAGTTAGTATAATCATGAAATAATGAAACAAGGTTTGAAGATGACAAGGATTTTTGAGGGAAATAAGTAAAGATTTGGACATTTTGAGGTCATTTAAAGCCCGAATCGTGTGAAACTGGGGCAGATAGTTTGGGGAGTTTATAGGACGACAAGAATTTTTTACAAGAGAATGCGTCCCGGACAATTTGAAGCAAGAAACTTTGAGTTCAAGTGCATCTCAAGTTACAAGGCAAAGCCAAGAGAGTTTGTCCCAAACTGACGGAGGGTATCCATTGTGTCACGACCCCAGTTCGCCCTCCGTGAACTGTCGTGACGGCACCTAGTCTCTACGACTAGGTAAGCCTAACAAGTGCGGAAAAATAAACTAAACTTGCGGAAGGAATAATCAAAAACAAAACAACCGAATGGAAACAATAGTTATAATGCCACTCGGCATGTACAACACAACATTCTCAAACAAAGTACACTATCCCAAAATCCGGAATCTCATAAAACCACAAGCCTTTGAATATCTAACAAGGACTAACTCCAGATTTGTCTAATCAAAGAAAAGAAATACAGAAGGGCTAATACATAAAAGCGAGAATAGAAAGGGACTCATCGGTCTGCGGACGCGGAAGATATACCTTGATGTCTCTACAGAAGCGCCTCGCCTCAAGGATGATAAGACTGAGCGAAAGTACCTGGATCTGCACATGAAAAACATGCGCAGAAGGGGCATGAGTACACCACAGCGGTACTCAGTAAGTGCCAAGCCTAACCTCGGTCGGGTAGTGACAAGGAAGGTCAGGGCCCTACTGAGGTTAAATAATGTATAAGGGTTAACAGTGTGAAATAAAACAGTATAAATAAGTGCAACAGTAAGAAATGACATAGAATTTAAAGAACAACAACAATAGAACAGAGACAACAAACCACAGAAAGAAATACAGCTCAACACAGAGATAACAACCGGGGCACCTTCCAGGATACCGACCTGTAGTCCTAATTACAACTATCCAGTAGATCTCCAGGGATACCATCCCGTAGTCCATCATATATATGTCCGATGGATCTCCCGAGATCCCGTCCCGTAGTCCAACTATCAATGCGCGGGGGATCTACCGAAATCCCAATCCGTAGTCCCCAAATATAAACACCCATTACTGGGGGAATCTACCGGGTGCATTCTCGTAGTTCCATAACTGTGCAGGGGGATCTACCGGGAATCTAACCCGTAGTCCCAAAGTAAACAGACAAGGGGGAGCTACCGGAATCCCACATTCGTAGTCCCAATGTAAATACACAACTGTAGCAAGAAAATATTCAGAGAAGGGAAATTTCATATTAAGGCAACCAATAATTCTAGCCTAGCATGCTGCACAGAGTCCAGGTAAACAAATTGAACAACTAAAGCAATTAAATCACTTAGACATGTTTTTCTAAGCTAACAACAGGCTTAATAGTACAAGTAAATAAAGCAGAAGAAGAACATACTAATAAGTACTTAAAGAAAAGCCAGATTTCCAACAAATTGCACAAGTACGCACTCGTCACCTCACGTACAAGGCATTTCAATTACCAAATATATCAAACCTAAGGGGAAGGTCCCTCACACAAGGTTAGACAAGCCACTTACCTCGAACAAGTGCATGTCAACCCGAAACCAGGCCTTTGCCACGAGTATCCTACTCCAAATGGCCCAAATCTATTAAATTCATTTGCATAATGTAAATAACACTTCAAGTAACTGATTCTATAATTAAATTCTAAGCTAAGACGCGAAATTAGGTAAATAACCAAAACTCCCCTCAGGCCCACGTCTCGGAATCGGGTAAAATTTACATTTTCAGAATCCTCATGCTCTCACGAGTTCATACATACCAAGAACACTGAAATCGGAGCCCAAATGACCCCTCAAATTCTCATTTCAAAGTCTCTTAATCCCAAGCCCTAAATCCCACAATTACTACTGATTTTTCCCTAAATTTCTTGCTCTAATCCATGAAATAATGACATAGGAATGAGTTTTAAGCCCAAATTACTTACCTCAATGAAGTTCTCTTGAAACCCCTCCTTTAAATCGCCCAAAAAGCTCCAGTCGAGATAAAAATGGTGGAAATAACCCCACGGTCGCGGAACTCCTTTTAACTCACTGTCCAGCAGTTTCCGCATCTGCGGTCTTGGGACCGCTTCTGCGGTCCCGCATTTGCGGACCAAAGGTCGCATCTGCGACCTCTCACTAAAATACCAGCTTCCGCATTTGCGGATCTCTAACCGCAGGAGCGGTTCCGCTTTTGCGGAAATTTCACCGTATCTGCGGTTTCTGAGGAAAAATCCCAAATTTCGCTTCTGCGGCCCTCTACGCCGCTCCTGCGGCTCCGCATCTGCGGTTCCCAGATCGCAGATGCGAAAATACCAGAAGAATAGCTCCTGAACAACTTCAACTCCAAAATTACCTCCGTTAGCCATCCGAATTCATCCCGAGGCCCTCGGGACCTCATCCAAAGGCACCAACATATCCTAAAACCTTTTTCAAACTTGTACCAATCTTCAAAACACTCCAAACAACATCAAAATAACCAACACACATCGGATTCAAGCCTAAGTTTCTAAAATCTTCCGAATTCCGCTTCTGATCAAAACCCCAACCGAACCACATCCGAATGACCTGAAATTTTTCACACACATCCCAAATGACATGACGGAACTACTGCAACTCTCGGAATTCCATTCCGACCCTCGGATCAAAATCTCACTATCAAACCGGAAATTTCCAAAATTCGACCTTTCGGCATTGCAAGCCTAAATTAGCTACGGACCTCCAAAACACAATCCGACCACGCTCCTAACCACAAATCACCCAACGAAGCTAACAGAACCATCAGATTTCTGTTCCGAGGCCGTCTTCACACCGTTCCAACTACAGTCAACTTTCCAACACTTAAGCTCTCATTTAAGGATTAAGTGTCCCAAAACTCTCCGAAACCCAAAACCGAACATCCCGGCCAATCGAAATAGCAGAAATAAACTTGGGGAAAGCAGTTAATAGGGGATCAGGGCGTAAATTCCAAAAATGACTGGCCGGGTTGTTACATCCTCCCACACTTAAACATTCGTTCGTCCTCGAACGAGCACAAAGACATACCTGAAGTAGTGAAAAGATGAGGGTATTGGCTGCGCATATCCTGCTCGGTCTCCTAGGTCGCCTCCTCGACTGGCTGACCCCGCCACTGAACCTTCACGGATGCAATGTTCTTTGACCTCAGCTTCCTGACCTGCCTGTCCAATATTGCCACTGGCTCCTCAACATATGATAGATCCTTCTCCAACTGGACTGAGCTGAAATCCAACACGTGCGACGGATCACTGTGATACCCCCGGAGCATAGAAACATGAAATACCAGATGAACTCCTACCAAGCTGGGAGGTAAGGTAAGCTCGTAAGCAACCTCCCCAACACGCCTCAATATCTCAAAAGGGCCTATAAACCTCGGACTTAACTTCCCCTTCTTCCCAAATCTCATAACGCCCTTCATAGGCGAAACCCGAAGCAGAACCCGCTCTCCAGCCATGTAGGAAACATCACGAACCTTCCGGTCCGCGTAACTCTTCTGTCTGGACTGGGCTGTACAGAGTCTATCCTGAATCATCTTGATTCTCTCCAAAGAATCTTGAACCAAATTTGTGCTCAATAATCTGGCCACACCTGGCTCGAACCAATCCACCGGAGATCTACATCGCCTACCATATAAGACCTCGTACGGTGCCATCTGAATGCTGGACTGATAGCTGTTGTTGTAGGCAAACTCCGCCAATGGCAAGAACTGATCCCAAGAACCTCCAAACTCAATCACACACGCACGGAGCATATCCTCAAGAATCTGAATAGTGCGCCCGGACTGTCCGTCCGTCTGAGGGTGAAATGCTGTGCTCAACTCCACCTGAGTACCCAACTCCTACTGTACGACTCTCCAGAATCGCGATGTGAACTGAGTACCCCTGTCGGAAATGATGGAAACTGGAATATAATGCAGACGGACAATCTCCCCGATATAAATCTCCGCCAACCGCTCCGAGGAATAGGTAGTACACACAGGGATGAAATGCGCGGACTTGGTCAGCCAATCCACAATAACCCAAATGGCATCGAACTTCTTCAAAGTCCGTGGGAGCCCCGATACGAAGTCCATGGTGATTCGCTCCCACTTCCACTCTGGAATCTCTATCTACTGAAGCAATCCACCCGGTCTCTGGTGCTCATTCTTCACCTGCTGACAATTAAGGCACCGAGCTACAAACCCAACTATATCCTTCTTTATTCGCATCCAACAGTAGTGCTGCCTCAAATCCTGATGCATCTTTGCGGCACCCGGGTGAATAAAATACCGCGAACATTGGGCCTCCTCTAGAATCAACTGCCGAAGCCCATCAACATTGGGTACACAAACTCGACCCCGTATCCTCAATACTCCACCATCACCAGTAGTCACATCTCAAGCATCGCCAGGCAACACTTTCTCCTTGAGGACAAGCGAATGAGGGTCATCAAAGTGACGTTCCTGGATACGGTCAAACAAGGAAGACCGAGAGACCACGCAAGCTAGAACCCGACTAGGCTCCGAAGGATCCAATCTCACAAACTGGCTGGCTAAGGCCTGAACATCCATCGCCATAGGCCTCTCTGCTGCTGGTAGATAAGCCAAACTCCCCAAACTCTGTGCCCGATAGCTCAAAGCATCGGCCACCACATTGGCCTTGCCCGGGTGATACAAGATAGTGATGTCAAAATCCTTCAGCAGCTCTATCCATCTCATCTGTCGCAAATTAAGGTCCTTCTGCTTGAACAGATGCTGCAAACTACGGTGATCAGTATATATCTTACAAGGCACACCGTACAAGTAATGACGCCAGATCTTCAAGGCATGAACAATGGCGGCTAACTCAAGATCATGGACAAGATGATTCTTCTCATGTATCTTCAACTGTCTGGACGCGTAGGCAATCACCCTACCGTCCTGCATCAATACCGCTCCAACGCCAACTCTCGAGGCATCACAATAGATAGTATAAGACCCCGAACCGGTAGGCAATATCAAAACTGGGGCTGAATCAACTGTAGGGGTATCAAGGCTGACATCTCTCACATAAGCTAAATACGCGTCGCACTCCTTTTCAACCATACGTTGAGCCTTAAGGAAAGAAATAACTCTACTGGGAGTGTGACTTAAAGCATCCCTCCACTCAAAACGCGGTACACCTAGCATGGCCAGTGTCACGGTTTTGGCGTGACAATCAAGAATAGCATAATGGGGCGACAACCAGTTCATGCCTAAGATAATATCAAAATCAACCACGCTGAGCAACAATAAGTCGGCTCTGGTCTCAAAACCACTAAGAATAACCAAAGATGACCGGTAAATGCGGTCCAGAACAAGATAATCTCCCACAGGAGTAGAAACATAAACTGGGGAACTCAAAGAATCCCTAGGCACACCCAAAGGCGGGGCAAAATAAGAAAACACATAGGAATAGGCGGGGCCTGGATCGAATAGAACCAATGCATCTTTACGACGGATACGGATAATACCTGCGATGACAGGATCGGAGGCGATAACCTCGGTACGAGCAGGAAGGGTAGTAACTGGTGCTGGAAACATAGCCTGGAAACTCTCGGCGTACGCTGTGGCTGAGAAGTTTGTGGAGGTGCACCCCTCCTGAGTCTGGGGCAATCCCTCACCATATGGCGTGTGTCACCACACTCAAAACAAGCTCTGGGAGGACGTGGCGGCTGTGACTGGCTCAGGCCAGGTCTGCTGGACTGACCACCGGAAGCACCCTGTGCAGGAGGCGCACTAGAGACTGGAGGTGCGTAATAAGGCTCCTAAGGCCTAGGCGGAGCTGGAATACCACTGGCTGCTGGAAGAGCTGAATGAACGGGGCGACCCATATCACCTCTACCATGACGACCTGCAGCTGGGGAACGGGCACCAGAATAATGGTCCGACTCTCGAGACCTCTTGGCCTCCCTCTCCTCTCTGTCCCTAGCATGCATACCCTCAATCCTCCTATCAATGCTCACCACCTTCCAATAATGAATATCAATCTCCAACTCGCGAACCATGCTCGACCTGATGCTGGGAATAAGCCCCTCAATAAACCGGCAAACCCTCTCGCGAACAGTAGAAACCAAGGCTGGTGAAACGGACAGCATACTCTGAGACAGTCATAGTACCCTGGCGCAAATGCTCAAACTCTGCGCGCCATGCACCCTTGAGGCTCTAAGGAACATACTCTCTCAGGAACATATCTGAAAACTGAGTCCATGTTAGGGAAGCTGCCTCATCCGGACTATCCAACTCGTAAGCACGCCACCACTGATAGGCGGCTCCTCGAAGCTGGAAAGTAGTGAAGGAAGCCCCGCTCGATCCTGATATGCCCATAGTGCGAAGAATACGGTAGCACTCCTCCAAAAATCCCAAGGCATCCTCTGATGCTAACCCACTGAATGCAGGAGGATCATATTTCTTGAACCTCTCAAGTCTCCACTGCTCATCCTCTGAAGCCGCTGCCCTGTCCTCGGGCTGAATTGGCACTGCAGGCGGCGCAGGAATAACCCCTGGGACCTGATCAACATGCACTCGTTGCTCAGGAGTGCGAACAGCGGGAGTCTGCGCTCCTCCCCGGGCCTGGGATGTGGCTGCAGCAAGGGGAAGCAACCCTGCCTGAGCCAAAGTGGTGTACATGCTCAAAAACTGTGCCAAAGTCTCCTGGAGTGCTGGAGTAGTAGTGGCAGACGTATCCAGTGTCTGGACTCTGGCTGGTACTGCTGGTGATACCTCGGCGGCAGCTCGCGCGGGTGCTCTGGCTGTACTACGAGCGCGTCCTCGGCCTCTACCCCGGCCTCTGACAGCTCCAGTAGGGGCCGCGGGTGCCTGGCCAACTCGAGTAGCACGTGTCCTCACCATCTTGAGAGAATAGAAAGACAGAAGTTTAGAATTGGGATATGAAAAATCTCGCACGACAAGGAACTCAAATGAAGTGAAATTTTTTTCCTAACAGTTACACACCCTCTCGTAGATAAGTACAGACATCTCCGTACCGATCAGCAAGACTCTAATAAACCGGCTTGTGATCCATGACTCCTATGAAGCTACAGCTATGATACCAACTTGTCACGACCCCAGTTCGCCCTCCGTGAACTGTCGTGACGGCACCTAGTCTCTACGACTAGGTAAGCCTAACAAGTGGGGAAAAATAAACTAAACTTGCGGAAGGAATAATCAAAAACAAAACAACCGAATAGAAACAATAGTTATAATGCCACTCGGCATGTACAACACAACATTCTCAAACCAAGTACACTATCCCAAAGCCCGAAATCTCATGAAACCACAAGCCTTCGAATATCTAACAAGGTCTAACTCCAGATTTATCTAATCAAAGAAAAGAAATACAAAAGGGCTAATACTTAAAAGCGAGAATAGAAAGGGACTCATCGGTCTGCGGACGTGGCAGATATACCTTGAAGTCTCTACAGAAGCGCCTCGCCTCAAGGATGATAAGACTGAGCGAAAGTACCATATCTGCACATGAAAAACATGCGCAGAAGGGGAATGAGTACACCACAACGGTACTCAATAAGTGCCAAGCCTAACCTCGGTCGGGTAGTGACAAGGAAGGTCAGGGCCCTACTGAGGTTAAATAAAGTATAAGGGTTAACAGTGTGAAATAAAACAGTATAAATAAGTGCAAAAATAAGAAATGACATAGAATTTAAAGAACAACAACAATAGAACAGACACAACAAACCACGGAAAGAAATACAGCTCAACACAGAGATAACAACTGGGGCACCTTCCAGGATACCGACCTGTAGTCCTAATTACAACTATCCAGTAGATCTCCAGGGACACCATCCCGTAGTCCATCATATATATGTCCGGTGGATCTCCCAAGATCCCGTCCCGTAGTCCAACTATCAATGCGCGGGGGATCTACCAGAATCCCGATCCGTAGTCCCCAAATATAAATACCCATAACTTGGGGAATCTACCGGGAATTTAACCCGCAGTCCCAAAGTGAATGTGCAGGGGGATCTACTGGGAATATTACCCATAGTCCCAAACTAAACAGACAAGAGGGAGCTACCGGAATCCCACATCCGTAGTCCCAATGTAAATACACAGCAGCAGCAAGAAAATATTCAGAGAAGGGAAATTTCATATTAAGGCAACCAATAATTCTAGCCTAGCATGCTGCACAGGGTTCAAGTAAACAGATTGAACAACTAAAGCAATTAAATCACTTAGACATGTTTTCCTAAGCTAACAACAGGCTTAATAGTACAAGTAATAAAAGCAGAAGAAGAACATACTAATAAGTACTTAAAGAAAAGCCAGATTTCCAACAAATTGCACAAGTACGCACTCGTCACCTCACGTACAAGGCATTTCAATTACCAAATATATCAAACCTAAGGGGAAGGTCCCCCACACAAGGTTTGACATGCCACTTACCTCGAACAAGTGCAAGTAAACCCGAAACCACGCCATTGCCACGAGTATCCGACTCCAAATGGCCCAAATCTATTAAATTCATTTGCATAATGTAAATAACACTTCAAGTAACTGATTTTATAATTAAATTCTAAGCTAAGACGCGAAATTAGGTAAAATGACCAAAATGCCCCTCAGGCCCACATCTCAGATTCGGGTAAAATTTACATTTTCAGAATCCTCATGCTCTCACGAGTTCATACATACCAAGAACACTGAAATCAGAGCCCAAATGGCCCCTCAAATTCTCATTTCAAAGTCTCTTAATCCCAAGCCCTAAATCCCATAATTACTACTGATTTTCCCTAAATTTCTAGCTCTAATCCATGAAATAATGACATAGGAATGAGTTTTAAGCCCAAATTACTTACCTCAATGAAGTTCTCTTGAAACCCCTCCTTCTAATCGCCCAAAAAGCTCCCAAGTCGAGATAAAAATGGTGGAAATAACCCAAGGGTTGCGGAACTCCTTTTAAATCACTGTCCAGCAGTTTCCGCATCTGCGGTCCCGCATTTGTGGACCAAAGGTCGCATATGCGACCCCTCACTAATATACCGGCTTCCGCATCTGCGGATCTCTAACCGCAGGAGCGGTTCCGCTTCTGCGGAAATTTCACCGCACTGCGGTTTCTGAGGAAAAATACCAAATTTCGCTTCTGCGGCCCTCTACGCCGCTCCTGCGGCTCCGCATCTGCGGTTCCCAGACCACAGATGCGAAAATACCAGAAGAACAGCTGCTGCACAACTTCAACTCCAAAATTACCTCCGTTAGCCATCCGAATTCATCCCGAGGCCCCCGGGACCTCATCCAAAGGCATCAACATATCCTAAAACCTTTTTCAAACTTGTACCAATCTTCAAAACACTTCAAACAACATCAAAATAACCAAAACACATCGGATTCAAGCCTAAGTTTCTAAAATCTTCCGAATTCCGCTTTTGATCAAAACCCCAACCGAACCACGTCCGAATGACCTTAAATTTTGCACACACATCCCAAATGACATGACGGAACTACTGCAACTCTTGGAATTCCATTCTGACCCTCGGATCAAAATCTCACTATCGAACCGGATATATCTATATTTATCCCTGCGGCGTGCATCCCGATCCATAATTATATAACCCTCACCATTAGGCCCTCGCCTCTCTCAGTCATCAACCTCACAAGTTACTCGGGCATTTCAGCGAAAAATCAGGGAACTCAGCCCAAACAACTTTCATATATTTAAAAACAGAGTAATGAAACTGAATCAAACAATAAACATGTAAAAATCATGACTGAGGATATGCTTTCGAATCAAAACAGTGTGAGGATAGTAGTAAAATACCCCCGAGCGTCCAAACAGTACGGCACAAGGCCCCAAACATGGCATTCAACCCAAGTTAACAGAATCATTTCTAAAATACATAGATATCATATAGAGTTTATCGCAATATGCAACTTTACAGTTGCTACGGGACGGACCAAGTCACAATCCCTACTGGTGCACGCCCACATGCCCGTTACCTAGCATGTGCGCCACCTCATTTATCAAAATAGCATGAAATTATAGGGTTTCATACCCTCAAGACTAGATTTACAATCATTACTTACCTCAACCCAGACGAAAATCTACACCGCGATGCCCTTGCCACTCGACTCGGCCTCAAATCACCCCGAATCTATCCAAAATTAGAATCATATCATCAATACATGCCAAAGGAACAAAGCCCACGCGAAAGTTGTCAAATTTAATCAAGATTCCCGAGATTGGCCAAACCCGACCCCCGAGCCCGCGTCTCAGAATCCGATAAAAATTACAAAACTGGAATCCACATCCTCTCACGAGTCCATACATACCAAAATCATCAAAATCGGATCTCAAATGGCCCTTCAAATCCCCAATTTAAACTCTCCAATTTCAAGCCTTAATTCCCCAATTTTTACCCTTAAATTCCACAAATTTTATGTTTAATCAACTAAGAATCATCGTAGATATGAGTATTAAGTTGAAAAAACTTACCTCTAACACGTTTCCGCTTGATTCCCTCTTCAAAACCCTCCAAAAGCTTCAATCCCTACATCAAAAATAGTGGAATGGGTCAAATTTTGCGAAGGGGAACTTATATACTTTCTGCCCCAGGAATTCCGCACCTGCGATCCCATAAGCGCACCTGCGCTTCCGCTTCTGCAGAAAATATCCGCTTCTATGGATTTTACTAAACATTACAACCCCCGCATCTGTGGTCGCCTTACCGCTCCTGCGGCATCGTAGATGTGGTTTTCCAAGCCGCACCTGCGGTCTTTCATGCGCCTGCGCCTCTTTTCTGCTCCTGTGGTCCCCAATCCGCATGTGCGGATATGATAGAAGCAGCAACACCAGTTGCAATTTTCTCAAGTTCAAACTTTCCGAAAACTATCCGAAATCATCCGAACCCCTCGGGACCTCAACCAGAAATACGAACAAGTCACCTATCACCATTCAAACTTATTCCAAACTTCAGAACACTCAAAACGACATCAAAACACCAAATCACCCTCGGATTCAAGCCTAAGGATTCCAATATTTTGGAATTCCGCAAACGATGTAAAAACCTATCAAACCTCATCCGAATGACGTGAAATTTTGCACACACGTCACAAATGACACGACGGACCTACTCCAACTTTCGGAATTCCATTCCGACCCAGATATCAAGATTTTCACTGCCGAACGGAAAACGCCAAATTTCTATTTTCGCCAATTCAAGCCTAAATCTACCACAGACCTCCAAATTACATTCCGAACACGCTCCCAAGTCCAAAATCAGCTAACGAAGCTAACCAACCAAATCCGCGATCAAATACTAAAAAGTCAAAACTTGGTCAAACCTTTCAAATTTAAAGCTTCAAGCTGAAAATCATTTTTCCATATCTGTTCTGATTAACCTGAAAACCAAAGCCGACGATTTACATAAGTCATAATACATCATACAGGGCTAGCCATGCCCGAGAACTGGCGAGCGAAGTGTAAATGCTCAAAACGACAGGTCGGGTCATTACACTAAGACCCCGCGAAGCCAAGAACCTAAGACTTACTAGGAAGACCGGACCCTATGTGGGCTGCCTATGTATCCCGTCCAGAAAGATGAAAATCAGGTATACGTAGTTCGGGAAGATTGAATATGGGAGAAAGCTTTAAAAAATGCATCTAATTTGGAAAAACTATGTTTTTTGTCTTTTTGAAAAATAATGGAAAATGTAAAATCTTTTTGGATTTTCTTTTTTCTCATTTTTTTAGAAAACTATGAAAAAAAATGTGAGTGGGCCCTACTTGCTTCATTTTATATTTCACCCTCTTTTCTTTTCATTTGCCCTCAACTATCATTGGTCCGCCAAATGACCCCTTTACCCTTAAAGAATGCAGCTGTCACGACCCAAACCCCGGTCGTGATGGCGCCCAACACATTGTTAAGCAAGCTCGACCATTCAACAACAAATCTCAACTTATGATAATTCAGGAATTCGAACACAGACACTAAATTACTAAACCATTTTATCAAAATACTATAAGTACGGAGTAGTATACTGAAAACCAACAAAAATACTGGAACATAACCCAAAACAGGATCCGGTGTCACGATCACGAGCCTCTAATACAGAGTGTCATCCTATAACAAGACTGTCTAAGAAACAGAATAATGAAAGATAGGGATAGGAGGGAAGGATCAAGGTTGCGAACGCCATGCAGCTACCTCGATGCTCCCGGTGAAATGCTGCTCAGCTAGACAGGTCCTCCCTCAGACTGTGATGCACCTAAATCTGCACACAAGGTGCAGGGAGTAAAGTGAGTACTCCGACTCAGTGAGTAATAAGCATAAATAATAACTGAAGATAAGAAATCACTGAAAAACACAAGGCAACTATAACGGGCAGTACCAAACCTTTAACAGTAAGACCGGCAAGTCAATAAAGTAATGGTACAGAAAGAACCATGACAGGTAACAGGTAAGGAATGATGCAATGATGTAATGCAATGCAAATACCGGTACACTCAGGTACCCACTGCGGCGTGCAGTCCGAGCCAACCATATATTTTACGTCNCTTATTTACCTTATTTGCAAGAACTACGCTTGGTCTGATTCATGCGGGGTCATGATACGTAGGCAATCTCCATAGGATTCGACCGTAACTCTAAGAAAAAAAAAAGAAAAAAGAAATACGAGGGAAGGAAATAAAGGAAAAACATGAGAGGAAAAGAAACGCAAAAGAAGAGAATAAGGAATCGAGAGAAAAACAACGGCAAAAGAAAAAGGAAAAGCAGAAAATGAAAATCAGAGGGAAAAGAAAAATGAGAGAAAAAATAGAAAGAGAAAGAAAAACAAGAAAAACAAAAAGTAGAAATCAAAAGAAGAGAAAATAGAAAAAGAAAAGCCGGGATGACGCATGCAACCAGTGCAAACATGTAGACATCCGTTTAACTGTATAGGTGCATCACACCCCAATGTGCGATTAGCTATTTGTTACTTGTCTCAAACTAACCGTGTGTTGCTATCAATCCCAGCCTAGCTTTTAGAAACGGTGGTTGGTTGTGGTAAGCTGGCATCGCATCAATACTTCACCAGATCGAAAGGAAGTGTGGAAATGTCTACAGAAATGACTTTGCCCGCAGTTCCCATCTCTGAGGACAGCCCCATCTCGGGGACTCCGGCCTCCGAGTTTGCCACAGCTGAAGAAAATCGGATATTACGTCTCCGAATGATGGAAATGTGGGACGCATGGACTAATGGCAGGGAGCCTCCAAGTGCTATCCCTGGCTTTCCCGAAATGTTCCCGACAACAGGGGGTACCTCGAACATCCCCATCAGCCACCCTCATACTCCGTTGGGACAACCTACCATGACCGCTCACTTCGTCGGAACACCTTCTGAGGTTCGCCCCCAGGTGTTCCCAGCAGGAGCAGCTCCTAACATCTTCACTGCAACACAGCCTTCACTGCCAAGGCCCGCCTTTGATCCCTCAGCTTTCACTTTCCAAAATCCCATCTTTCAAGCAGATCCTCCTCAATATCCCACATCTCAGCCACCGTCATTTGAGCTTACACCAGGGCAAGATAAAACTCCCAAAGCTCCTGACCAAGATGAGATGGCAAAAAGAATGAGAAGCCTTGAGTAGAGCTTCAAGAATATGCAAGGCTTAAGCGGGAAGAAAAGTGTCTCTTATACAGATTTGTGCATGTTCCCTCATGTGCACCTGCCTATGGGATTTAAAACGCCAAAGTTCGAAAAGTATGATGGGCATGGCGATCCCATTGCTCACTTGAAAAAGTATTGTAATCAGTTGCGCGGGGCCGGCGGAAAAGAAGAGTTGTTGATGGCATACTTCGGAGAAAGCTTAGTAGGCATTGCCTCAGAATGGTATATGGATCAAGACGTCTCCCGATGGCACATTTGGGATGACCTTGCCAGAGATTTTGTGAGACAATTTCCATACAACATCGACATTGCGCCAGATAGGAACTCCTTGGCCAATTTGAAGAAGAAGCCCTCAGAAAGTTTCAGGGAATATGCTATTAAGTGGCGTGAGCAAGCGTCGAGGGTGAAACCTCCAATGGATGAAGTGGAAATGGTCACCGTATTTCTTCAGGCCCAGGAAGCGGATTATTTCCAGAACATGATGTCAGCCATGGGCAAACCTTTTGCAGAGGCGATTAAGATCGGGGAAATGGTAGAAAATGGTCTGAAAACGGGCCGGATTTTGAGTCAGTCGGCCATCAGAGCAACCTCCCAAGCCGTCCAAGGCGGGTCTAGAGGAATAGCCAAAGGTAAAAAGAAAGAGGAAACAGTTATGGCAGCATCGGGGGGAAGAAGATATCGGGCTCCTAGACCTGTGTTCTCTGAAAGAACCCCTCAACACTACTATCCTCATGCTGATATGGCTTATGCTCTCCCACCTTATGCGGTCATGAATGCTCAACCTTTCGACCGACCGCAACCACAAGCTAACAGAAATTAACCTCCATTCCAAAGAAGCCAGCCTCCTCACCAGAACCACTACAATCCCCGACCACCACAAAATAATTTCCGTCCTCGGGAACCACCCAGAAGACCAAACTTTACACCGATTGGTGAACCCTACTCTAGTCTGTTCCCGAAGCTCGTCCAGATGAACCTGCTGCAACCCATACCCCAAAACAGGCAAAACCCGGAATCACCATCCTATCAATGGGGTGTCCGATGTGCTTATCACTCAGGAGCTGAGGGACATAGTACTGATAACTGTTGGACGTTGAAGAAAGCCGTGGAAGATTTGATAGAAAAGGGGAAGATAGTGTTGAGGGACGAAGAAGCCCCGAATGTGACCAACAACCCGTTGCCCGCTCACAACAACGGGCCGGTAATCGGGATGATTTGTGAAGACAGGGAGTTTGATCCAACCTTGAAAGCCATAATTGCTATTGCCGACGCAGGAAAGAGGCCTAAGGTACCCCCGAAGCAAGAGAAAGGGGGAGAAGAAGAATAAAAGTGTCAAAACTGAGCCTAAGAAGAAACCTGAAACAAAAGAATGGAATTCTCTATGTCTCGCGGGGCCGCCAAGAAAAGCAACTGGTTGTGAGCACTCCAAAGAAATTTGAATTGAAAAGAGGAACACAAATGTACGTACCCAAGAAAGCCTATGTGGTGCGGGGGACAATCAAACCACCTTGGCTGAGTGAGCCAGTGGTTATTGGACGCGTACCACAGAAGCCTATTACGAACCTTGCTGCGGTACCATGGAATTATCATCAGACGGTGGTTACGTACAAGGGTAAAGAGATCTTGGGAGAGCTGCTAGAAAACCCCCCTGTTGAGAAATATTCAAATGTAGAGAAGGTAAACAATGCCACCAGAAGGCGTTTCCCGCCTAAGAAGCCTGTGAGTGCTGAGGAAGCAGAAGTGTTCTTTCAAAAAATGAAAATGGCCGATCATGAGGTGGTACATTTGTATGAAACTTTTTACAGTAAAGAGGAAGATGATAAGGTTTTTACGGCTGAAGAAATTGAGGAAATAAGTGGGGCAATAAGGAAAATGCTCTACGAAACCCACATGGTCCAGCCGGGAGAGGGCACTAGCACCGCTGAGGTGTTATACATGGGACCAAGCACCAAGCTTCAAAACTGGAAGGCTACGCCATTCCCGATCAGGCGGGAGTCGCGGTAGACCCGTCCTGCTACTTTTTTTGCATCCCGAGTTATTCCGGGGTGTAAATCGGATGTTTCCTGTAGTTTCTTGTCTTTAAATTCCCGAATGTGAACCCTATTATCTTCAAAATTCCCAGAAATAAAATCAATATTTCATCGTTCATTTTTCTTTATTCTTTCTGATGTTGCTAATTTTTCCCCTTCATTTCTTCTCTTTAGCTCTAATAATGCAGCTTTAAATAACATGACATGCTTGCGGACTTCATTCCTAGTGTCACGACCCAAACCCCGATCGTGATGGCGCCGAACACATTGTTAAGCAAGCCCGACCATTCAACAACAAATCTCAACTTATGATAATTCAGGAATTCGAACACAGATACTAAATTACTAAACCATCTTATCAAAATACTATAGGTACGGAGTAGTATACTGAAAACCAACAAAAAATACTGGAACATAACCCAAAACAGGATCCGGTGTCACGATCACGAGCCTCTAGTATAGAGTGTCATCCTATAACAAGACTGTCTAAGAAACAGAATAATGAAAGATAGGGATAGAAGGGAAGGATCAAGGCTGCGAACGCCATGCAGCTACCTCGATGCTTCCGGTGAAATGCTGCTCAGCTAGACAGGTCCTCCCTCAGACTGTGATGCACCTAAATCTGCACACAAGGTGCAGGGAGTAAAGTGAGTACTCCGACTCAGTGAGTAATAAGCATAAATAATAACTGAAGATAAGAAATCACTGAAAAATACAAGGCAACTATAACGGGCAGTACCAAACCTTTAATAGTAAGACCGGCAAGTCAATAAAGTAATAGTACAGAAAGAACCATGACAGGTAACAGGTAAGGAATGATGCAATGATGCAATGCAATGCAAATACCGGTACACTCAGGTACCCACTGCGGCGTGCAGTCCGAGCCAACCATATATTTTACGTCGACGGCGCTCACTGGGGGTGTGTACAGACTCCGGAGGGGCTCCTACAGCCCAAGCGCAAATAAGCCATCTCGTGGCACCAACCAGGCCCTCGGCCTCAATATCACATAGTACTGCTGCGGCGTGCAGCCCGAGCCATCCATAAATCCAGAAATCACAATAAGCCCCTCGGGCACTTTTAAATCAGTAATCCACAGCCCAAAATATCATTTAAAATATCATTTGAATTTTCAAGTTTAGAAAAAGGGGCTGAGTTTGCAAAAATAGTACTTAAAACCTTGGAATGAGGTTAAACAATGTGCAAAGTATGCAAATCAGTGAAATCAATCCCTGAAGGATCCAAATAACCGGCACGAAGCCCAAATACAACAGTCAAATCCAAGTAACGATGATTTCCAACAAGTTCTAGTAGAAAAACACAGTAAAACATCACCGGGACGGACCAAGTCACAATCCCCAATAACCAACAGCCCCGCACTCGTCATAGAGCGCGTGCCTCGCCTCAATATAGCGGTACGATGTGAAATTCCGGGGTCTCAAACCCTCAGTACATCATTTACACCCATTACTCACCTCCAGCCGGCCCAAAATCTAGCTCGCTATGCCTTTTCCTCTCGAATTGACCTCCTCGCGCGTCAAATCTGATCAAAACCACAAGGAATACATTACAATAGGCTAAGGGAATATAACCCAATCGAAAAGACTCGAAAAACACCAAAAATCACGAAGTTGGCAAAACCCGAGCCCCGGGCCCACTTCTCGAAAAATTATAAAATTCACATCATCGGATTCCTCGTCTCGCCACGAGTCCATGCATATCAAATTTATCAAAATCGGAGTCCATTTGACCTTCCAAATTCCATTTTTAACTTATAATTTCTCAAGCCCTAACTTACCCCATTTTTGATGAATTTCCACTAATTTCCATGTTAAATCTACCATAAACTCGAATAATTAGGCCAAGGGACTTACCTCCAATCGATTCCCAGTCGAAACTCTCAAAAATCCTCGCCCAAAGCTCTCAAGGTCGCTCAACAATGGTGGAAAATACCCCAAGCTCGCGGATGAAATATGATATTTTAACCCTTCTGCCCAGTCGACTTTCGCTTCTGCGGCCAAATTCCCGCTTTTGCGGATTCTCATTAAAAATTCCCATTCCGCTTTTGCGGCTAAAACTCCGCTTCTGCGGAGCTCCCTCCTATGACCAAAACCGCTTCTGCGGTTAACCGTCCGCTTCTGCGGACCCGCTGATGCGATTATCGTTCCGCTTCTGCGGAACTACCCTACCAGACCACGGACCGCTTTTGCGACCTTTCACCCGCTTCTGCGGAACCGCTTTTATGGTCCATTTCCGCAGAAGCGAAAATACCAGATACCAGCAATATGAACCTGCAACAAATTCTAAAAACTTCCCGTTTAACCACCCGAACTCACCCCGAGGCCCCCGGGACCTCAACCAAAAGCACAGACATGATCCAATACCCTATTCAAACTTGTTCCAATCTTAAAAACACATCCAACAACACAAAAATCCTCATTTCCCATCAATTTCAAGCCTAAGTTCTTCAAATTCTTCCGAAACTCACATTCAATCAAAAACCCAACCAAATCACCTCCGAATCACCTGAAATTTTGCACGCATATCTAAAATCACCTAACGAAGCTGCTGCAACTCTCGGAATTCCATTCCGAGCCCCGGATCAAAATCTCACCTACCAACCGGAATTCGCCAAAATACTAACTTCGCCAATTCAAGCCTAATTCTACACCGGACCTCCAAAATCACTTCCGATCACACTCCTAAGTCACAAATCATCCCCCGAAGCTAACCGAATCATCGGAAATCACATCCGAGCCCTCTAACTCATTAGTAAACACCCGGTTGACTTTTCCAATATAAGCCTTCCTTAAAGAGACTAAATGTCTCATTTTCTACAAAAACCAAACCAATTCGACTCTATCTCACCAAATGCCGATAATGGAACATGAAGAAGCAATAAACGGGGATAACGGGGCGGTAACACATGAGACGACGGGTCGGGTCGTCACATCCTCCCCAACTTAAACAAACGCTCGTCCTCGAGCGGGTCAAGAAACATACCTGAAGTCTCAAATAGGTGAGGATATCTGCTCCACATCTCCTGCTCGGTCTCCCAGGTAGCCTCCTCCACGGGCCGACCTCTCCACTGCTCCTTCACCGAAGCTATATCCTTGATCTCAACTTTCGACCCTGACGACCCAAAATAGCCACTGGCTCCACATCATAGGTCAAGTCATCATCCAACTGAACCATGCTGAAGTCTAACACATGAGACGGGTCCCCAACATACTTCCGGAGCATAGAAACATGGAATACCGGATGAACCCCCGACAAGCTGGGTGGCAAAGCGAGCATATAGGCCACCTCCCCAATCCTCCTAAGTACCTCAAAAGGCCCAATGAACTGCGGACTCAGCTTCCCTTTCTTCCCAAACCTCATAACGCCCTTCATGGGCGAAACCTTCAGCAAGACCTTCTCGCCCACCATATAAGATACATCTCGAACCTTCCGGTCTGCATAACTCTTCTGACGCGACTGAGCTGTACGAAGTCTCTCCTGGATCACTTTCACCTTCTCTAAGGCATCCTGGACCAACTCTGTCCCCAATAGCCTAGCCTCGCCGGGCTCAAACCAACCAACCGGAGATCTACACCGTCTCCCATATAAGGCCTCATACGGCACCATCTGAATACTGGATTGATAGCTGTTGTTGTAAGCAAACTATGCAAGTGGCAAGAACTCAGCCCAAGAACCTCCAAAATCAATAACACAGGCACGCAACATGTCCTCCAATATCTGAATGGTACGCTCGGACTGCCCGTCCGTCTGAGGATGAAATGCTGTGCTCAGCTCCACCTGTGTACCCAACTCCCGCTGAAAAGTCCTCCAAAACTGGGAAGTAAACTGAGTACCTCTATCTGAGATAATGGAAACTGGGACCCCATGGAACCGAACAATCCCCCGGATGAAAATCCCTGCCAGCCGCTCCAAAGAATAGGTAGTACACACCGGAATGAAGTGCGCGGACTTGGTCAACCGATCCACAATCACCCAAATCGAATCAAAGTTCCTCGAGGTATGAGGGAGACCACTCACAAAATCCATAGTAATCCTCTCCCATTTCCACTCCGGAATATCCATCCGCTGAAGTACACCACCGGGCCTCTGATTCTCATATTTGACCTGCTGACAGTTGAGACACCAAGCTACATAACTCACAATATCTTTCTTCATTCTCCTCCACCAGTAGTGCTGCCTCAAATCCTGATACATCTTCGCGGCACCCGGATGAATGGAATACCGCGAGCTGTGGGCCTCTTCTAATATCAACTCCCGAAGCCCATCCACATTGGGCACGCAAATCCGGCCCTGCATCCTCAACACGCCATCATCATCAATAGTCACATCTCTGGCATCATCATGCTGGACCCTGTCCTTAAGGACAAGCAAATGCGGATCATCATACTGACACTCTCTAATGCGGTCATACAAGGAAGACCGAGAAACCACACAAGCCAACACCCGACTAGGCTCCGAAATATCTAATCTCACCATCCGATTGGCCAAAGCCTGGACATCAACTGCAAAGGGCCTCTCCCCAACTGGAATGTACGCCAACCTACCCATACTAACCGCCTTCCGGCTCAAGGCATCGGCCACTACATTGGCCTTCCCCGGATGATACAGAATGGTAATATCATAGTCCTTGAGTAACTCAAGCCACCTCCGCTGCCTCAAATTAAGATCCTTCTGCTTGAACAAATGCTGGAGACTGCGGTGATCCGTGAATACCTCACAAGATACTCCGTATAACTAGTGCCTCCAAATCTTCAAAGCATGAACTATAGCAGCCAACTCTAAGTCATGTACAGGGTAGTTTCTCTCATGGAGCTTCAACTGGCGAGAAGCATATGCAATAACTCTACCCTCCTGCATCAACACACATCCGATCCCAACTCTCGAGGCATCACAATACACTGTGTAAGAACCTGAAGCTGATGGCAATAACAATACTGTAGCTGTGGTCAAAGCTGTCTTGAGCTTCTGAAAGCTCTCCTCGCACTCGTCCGACCATACTAATGGTGCACTTTTCTGCATCAACTTGGTCAAGGGAGAAGCAATAGATGAAAAACCCTGGACGAACCGGCAATAATAACCTGCCAAACCGAGGAAACTCCAAATCTCTGTGGCTGAGGACGGTCTAGGCCAGCTCTGTACCGCCTCTATCTTCTTCGGATCAACCTGAATACCATCACTGGACACCACGTGCCCCAGGAAAGCCACAGAACCAAGCCAGAACTCACACTTGGAGAACTTTGCATAAAGCTTCTCCTCCCTCAATCTCTGTAATACCACTCTATAATGCTGTGCGTGCTCCTCCTGGCTACGCGAGTACACCAGGATGTCATCAATAAAAACAATCACAAATGAATCCAGATATGGCCGAAATACACTGTTCATCAAGTGCATGAATGTTGCTGGGGCATTAGTCAACCCAAAGGACATAACCAGAAACTCATAGTGCCCATATCTCGTCCGGAAAGCAGTCTTCATAATATCTGAATCCCTAATCTTCAGGTGGTGATAGCCTGAACGGAGGTCAATCTTGGAGAATACCCTTTCCCCCTGGAGCTGGTCAAACAAATCATCAATACGGGGCAGGGGATACTTGTTCTTCACTGTCACCTTGTTCAATTGCCTGTAGTCAATGCACATTCTCATTGTGCCATCCTTTTTCTTCACAAACAAGACCGGTGCACCCCATGGTGACACACTCAGACGAATGAACCCCTTATCTAGGAGCTCCTGAAGCTGATCCTTTAGTTCTTTTAACTCTGCTGGTGCCATGCGATACGGAGGAATAGAAATGGGCTGAGTGTCCGGCACCAGATCAATACCAAAATCAATGTCCCTATCCGGCGACATGCCCAGCAGGTCTGCTGGAAACACATCAGGGAAGTCCCTCACAATGGGCACAGAATCAAGACTAGGAGTCTCAACTCCGACATCTCTCACGAAAGCCAAGTACGATAGACAACCTTTCCCAACCATCCGCTGGGCCTTTAGAAAAGAAATCACCCTGCTGGGAACATAGTCAGTCATACCACACCACTCAATCCTTGGAACACCCGGTATGGCCAATGCGACTGTCTTGGAATGACAGTCCAGAATAGCATGGCACGGAGATAGCCAATCCATACCCAGAATAACATCAAAATCTACCATGCTCAACAGCAACAAATCAACTCGGCTCTCCAGACCCCCAATAGTCACTAGACAAGACCGATACACATGGTCTACAACAATAGTATCACCCACCGGGGTAGATACGTGCACAGGTAAAGCAAGACACCCACGGGTCGTACCCAGGTGATGGGCAAAATATGAGGACACATAGAATAGGTAGAACCGGGATCAAATAGGACAGAGGCATCCCTGTGGCAGACTGAGATAATACCTGTGATAACAGCATCTGATGCAATGGCGTCCCTCATGTCTGGGAGAGCATAGAATCGAGCCTGGCCACCGCCAGATCGGTCTCCACCCCTGGGGCGGCCCCTGGCTGCCTGGCCCGCACCCCTACCTGACTGGGAGGGTGCTGAAGTAGATGGAGTAGAAGACGAGGGCTGATCCCTCTGCTGAAACCGACCACAACGACGTCGAGGAAAATCCCTTTTCATATGGCCAAACTCACCGCACTCGTAGCAACTGCCTGGTGCTGGAGAAGGGGACTGAAGGGAACCCCTCGCTGCAGAAGAACCCTGGGCTGAAGAGGCATGAGAAGAGCTCTGCGCGGGAAGGGCACTAAGTGAAGGCTGGCCCTGCTGAAATCCCTGATGACCATGGCCTGAAGAAGCCCCACTATACTCAGGGCGAGCTGACTGAGGAGGCCTGAAGGAACGACCTCTACCACGCTGGAACTGGCCCCTAGACGGAGCACCACTGAAACTGCCTGAACTTCGAGGCCTCTTGGCCTCCCTCTCCTCACGCTCCCTGCGGGGAATCGCCTCAATATCACGAGCAATGTCAATTACCTCCTCGAACAAGGCACCCAAAACCCTCTCTCTGGTCATCAAAATGCGGAGTTAATAGTTGAGGCCATCCACGAACCTCCTAATCCTCTCCCGATCTGTCGGGATCATCCAAGTAGCATGACGGGCTAGCTGTGAAAATCTCATCTCGTACTGGGTCACAGACAAGTCCCCTTGAACCAACCACTCAAACTGACGACGCAGCTCCTCTCTGCGAGACTGCGGTACATACTTCTCCAGAAAGAGAGTGGAGAACTGCTGCCATGTAAGGGGCGCTGCACCCACAGGCCTACGCCTCTCGAAGTCCTCCCACCATGTAAATGCAGCCCCTGAGAGCTGGAAAGTAGTAAAATCCACTCCACTCGACTCCAAGATCCCTGCGGTGCGAAGCATACGCTGACACTTGTCAAGAAAACCCCGGGCATCCTCGCCCTCAGCACCACTGAACACCGGAGGCTGGAGCCTACCGAACCTCTCAAGACGATGCTGCTCATCGTCTGGCATAGCTGGAACCACATAGTCTGGAGCTGGTGCAACTGGGGCATCTGGTGCAGCTGGAGCTACCGGCTGAGCTAGGGCTGCCCCCGGTGTCTGCAATCCCTGAACAACCTGCTTAGGTGTGCGAGCAGCGGGGTCTGATGACCTCCCCCAGTCTGTGAGGTAGCTGCTGCAGTAGTGGCTGAGACTGCCTGAGCCAGGCCAGTGCAAACAGATAATATCTGAGCCAAAGCCTCCTGGAGGCCAAGAATCACAATAGGCACTGCTGGTGCCTACACAGGTGCTGCTGGAGCATCTACAGCTGGAGGCTGGTCCTGAACCGGGGCAGCTGGTGGATCTACAGGTGCTGCCTTCGCTGGTCTGCCTCGACCACGACCACGACCGCGTCCACGGCCTCTAGTGGGTGGTACTGGTGGTCGTCTGCCACGTCCAGTAGCACGGGTTCTCGCCATCTGCGAGAGAATAGAGTACAGAAGTTTAGTTCTCGGATCAACAAAGTCACACGACAAGAATTTCAAGAATATGAAGTTTTCCTAAAGGTTCTTCAGCCTCTCGAGGATAAATACACACGTCTCCGTACCGATCCGTGAGACTCTACTAAACCGGCTCATGATTTGCGAGACCAAGTAACCTAGGCTCTGATACCAACTTGTCACGACCCAAACCCTGGTCGTGATGGCGCCCAACACATTGTTAAGCAAGCCCGACCATTCAACAACAAATCTCAACTTATGATAATTCAGGAATTCGAACACAGATACTAACTTACTAAACCATTTTATCAAAATACTATAAGTTCGGAGTAGTATACTGAAAACCAACAAAAATACTGGAACATAACCCAAAACAGGATCCGGTTTCACGATCACGAGCCTATAATACAGAGTGTCATCCTATAACAAGACTGTCTAAGAAACAGAATAATGAAAGATAGGGATAGGAGGGAAGGATCAAGGTTGCGAACGCCATTCAGCTACCTCGATGCTCCCGGTGAAATGCTGCTTAGCTAGACAGGTCCTCCCTCAGACTGTGATGCACCTAAATCTGCACACAAGGTGCAGAGAGTAAAGTGAGTACTCCGACTTAGTGAGTAATAAGCATAAATAATAACTGAAGATAAGAAATCACTGAAAAACACAAGGCAACTATAACGGGCAGTACCAAACTTTTAACAGTAAGACCGGCAAGTCAATAAAGTAATAGTATAGAAAGAACCATGATAGGTAAGGAATGATGCAATGATGCAATGCAATGCAAATACCGGTACACTTAGGTACCCACTGCGGCGTGCAGTCCGAGCCAACCATATATTTTACGTCGACGGCGCTCACTGGGGGTGTGTACAGACTCCGGAGGGGCTCCTACAGCCCAAGCGCAAATAAACTATCTCGTGGCACCAACCAGGCCCTCGGCCTCAATATCACATAGTACTGCTGCGGCGTGCAGCCCGAGCCATCCATAAATCCAGAAATCACAATAAGCCCCACGGGCACTTTTAAATCAGTAATCCACAGCCCAAAATATCATTTGAATTTTCAAGTTTAGAAAAAGGGGCTGAGTTTGCAAAAATAGTACTTAAAACCTTGGAATGAGGTTAAACAATGTGCAAAGTATGCAAATCAGTGAAATCAATTCGTGGAGGATCCAAATAACTGACACGAAGCCCAAATACAACAGTCAAATCCAAGTAACGATGATTTCCAACAAGTTTTAGTAGAAAAACACAGTAAAACATCACCGGGACGGACCAAGTCACAATCCGCAATGACCAACAGCCCCGCACTCGTCATAGAGCGCGTGCCTCGCCTCAATATAGCGGTACGATGTGAAATTTCGGGGTCTCAAACCCTCAGTACATCATTTACACCCATTACTCACCTCCAGCCGGCCCAAAATGTAGCTCGCTATGCCTTTTCCTCTCGAATTGACCTCCTCGCGCGTCAAACCTGATCAAAACCACAAGGAATACATTACAATAGGCTAAGGGAATACCCAATCGAAAAGACTCGAAAAACACCAAAAATCACGAAGTTGGCAAAACCCGAGCCCCGAGCCCACGTCTCAAAAAATTATACAATTCACATCATCTGATTCCTCGTCTCACCACGAGTCCATGCATATCAAATTTATCAAAATCGGAGTCCATTTGACCTTCCAAATTTCATTTTTAACTTATAATTTCTCAAGCCCTAACTTACCCCATTTTTGATGAATTTTCACTAATTTCCATGTTAAATCTACCATAAACTCGAATAATTAGGCCAAGGGACTTACCTCCGATCGATTCCCAGTCGAAAATCTCAAAAATCCTCGCCCAAAGCTCTCAAGGTCGCTCAACAATGGTGGAAAATACCCCAAGCTCGCGGATGAAATATAATATTTTAACCCTTCTGCCAAGTCGACTTTCGCTTCTGCGGTCCCGCTCCCGCTTATGTGGGACCGCTTCTGCGGCTAAATTCCCGCTTTTGCGGATTCTCATTAAAAATTCCCATTCCGCTTTTGCGGCTAAAACTCCGCTTCTGCGGAGCTCCCTCCTATGACCAAAACCGCTTCTGCGGTTAATCGTCCGCTTCTGCGGACCCGCTGATGCGATTATCGTTCCGCTTCTGCGGAACTACCCTACCAGACCACGGACCGCTTTTGCGACCTATCACCCGCTTCTGCGATCCATTTCCGCAGAAGCGAAAATACCAGATACCAGCAATATGAACCTGCAACAAATTTTAAAAACTTCCCGTTTAACCACCCGAACTCACCCCGAGGCCCTCGGGACCTCAACCAAAAGCACAGACATGATCCAATACCCTATTCAAACTTGTTCCAATTTAAAAACACATCCAACAACACAAAAATCCTCATTTCCCATCAATTTCAAGCCTAAGTTCTTCAAATTCTTCCGAAACTCACATTCAATCAAAAACCCAACCAAATCACCTCCGAATCACCTGAAATTTTGCACGCATATCCAAAATCACCTAACGAAGCTGCTACAACTCTCGGAATTCCATTCCGAGCCCCGGATCAAAATCTCACCTACCAACCGGAATTCGCCAAAATACTAACTTCGCCAATTCAAGCCTAATTCTACACCGGACCTCCAAAATCACTTTCGATTACACTCCTAAGTCACAAATCATCCCCCGAAGCTAACCGAATCACCGAAAATCACATCCGAGCCCTCTAACTCATTAGTCAACATCCGGTTGACTTTTCCAATATAAGCCTTCCTTAAAGAGACTAAATGTCTCATTTTCTACCAAAACCAAACCAATTCGACTCTAAATCACCAAATGCCGATAATGGAACATGAGGAAGCAATAAATGGGGAAAACGGGGCGGTAACACATGAGATGACAGGTCGGGTCGTCACAGCAGCATGTAGCACATAGGGATGATTAAATGTCTTTTTGGGCCATGAGCCCATTTTCACATGTTTTGGATAGGCCTCCTATAACGGGACACGGTGCCTGGGACCGAGCCCTGTTAGGTTTAAATGATATGATGCAAATAAGCATGACCTAAAGGCTGACCTATGTTTGGGGTTCACTAGACAAGGCAATTCGGGGCGGCACGTGATTGATGGCGACTGCTCTAGCTGTCCGCCCACTCCACGCTCCCACGCCAACCCCCCTAAAGACACGGGTGACTCACAAAAAGGCAGTGTACGCCCAAACGTACTCCGAAAGACTTATTACAGAAAAAAGACCCATGGATATATAAATGATGATAGTTATGAAGCGGTAAACACATAAGGAAAAGCGATAAACAAATAACCAACAAAACAACAAATAAGACTAACAAACCAAATAAACAAAACAAATAAAGAAAACAAACACCTCAACTGAATATCCTAAAAGCCAACAAGATCAAGTATTAGCTCGAACCTGCAAGTCCCTAGCAGAGTCGCCAGAGCTATCAAACCCCTTTTTTTTCACCCTCACTAAACCCTCTTATAGATAATAAAAAAAAATATAAAGCTCAAAACGGTTTCAATTATGAACAGTGACAAAAGATTGTGTTAAAAATGATTTTTCCAGAGTCGCCACCTAGCATTGGGTTTCGGTGTGCCAAGTCACCGTTCAAAAGCAATTTTTCCTTTCAAAACACATTTTTGACTCTAAACGTAGTCTGTACCAGAGTTCTGGGTAAGGGGGTTCATTTGACTAGGGGAGAAGGTGTTAGGCATTCCCCGAGTCCCGTGAAAGTCACGGTTGCGTACTCGATCTAGTTGGCTATTAAAATATTCAAATTGAGGTAAAAATAAACACACAAGAGGCTCGAGGTCGTCCCCACCTAATAAAAGAAAAATAAAAGTGAAGAAATAAAAATAAAAATACTACGAGTTCTACATTCGACCTCAAAATACAAATGCTTCGAGGCATACCCCGGATAAAAATATATACAAATTTCGTGGGGCGTTCCCCGGATAAATTTAACTAAAGGGGTGGCCTCTCACCTCAAAGAAACTAAAATACGAGCTTCCTAAAGGTTTGCCTACCAAAATGTTATCAACCTACATATAATACTAGCAATGTTAAAAAGTGATTAAATAAAAGTAGTTAGATGTTTACGGTCCAATTTCTTCTCCATGTTCAATTTTCCATTCCAGAACCCATTAAATCGTTAAGCTAACCAATAATATCCGTCTTTTAGCTCAAATAACGGATTGTCTACTTAATTTAAACAACTAAACTTAACATGACCACTAAGATAGGAATGAGCCTATTCAATGGTCAAAACATGAAAGAACATTGAATCACACCAAACAAACATCACATATCCACAAAATTAAAAGAAACAAATAGATAGGGGAAGGAGTTAGACCTTTATTGGTGCGTACTTTTCGCCGTGTACAATGACTGAAAATCTCCAAAGTAGCAAAAAAACAAAAGCTATTGACCAAACCTCGAACCGACGACGGAATCGCGAATCTGCCTGGAAACCTCAAACTACGATCTTCAACGAACTCGGAACTTGCCAGAAAATAAAATGCCAATCAATGACTGAAAATGGTCTCAAAGGAACAATGATAGTATTTCCCAAAAGAACGACCGGAACAGAACGAGAAGATGCAAATCGCTGGAAAAATTCAACCAAAGCACAACGTAGCCAGAAAATGATAAACGGGGCAGTAGGGCATAGCAAATCGCTAGAAAAGCATTTTTCGACAAAAGCACACACAAACGAAGCCATGCCGACCTAAGACAGTCATTCCCAAGAACACTACTTCAGCGACTGAACGGAGCAGCGACTGTGAGGAGAGGGCGGCTGTTGGTGAAGAGGGAAAAGGAAACGTCACCGGTCACCTCGCCATGGTCGGTGGCGACGCAGCAGCAGAAGAGAGAGAAAGGAACGTGAGAGGGAGGAAGGGCTGGCAGCTGGAATTTTTTGTGTATTGTCTTTTAATGGTGTCTCGCTGCTGGGATCTTTGAAGAAGAAGGAGAAAATGGCGCTCCTTAGCTAAAGGGGGGTCTGCCGGCGTGGTCCTTGAGAGGAGTTAGGGCGGCTGGTCTTTTGTGTGTTAGGTTGCTGATGGCTCCTAGTTTTTTTTAGGGTAGCTGGGCTTGGGATTATGGCTAAGGTCTGAATTGGGCCAAATTTTGCCTTTAAAAGTGACCCTTTAACTCTAGTAGACTAAAAATATTAATTCCTAAAAATAACTATAAAATTGTGAAATCATTCCTAATTAATTAAAACAAACTACATTATAACATGAAGCTATATATATTGATATTTTTCGAAGATTATACTAAAAATAAAAATGGATTAAAATTAATATTTTTCTAAAAATACCTAATACCTTAATTAAATAGAGAAACATGAAACAATTTTTTTGTATTTTTTTAATTTTTGTGCTTTAAAAGTAGAATTAAAGTTAATAATAAAGTGAAATACTATAGAAATAAACTCAAATAAATATTCTAAAAATACTAGGACTATTAAAGGATAATTCTAATGTGCGGGTCAAAATTACATGTTTACATTGTTCCATGTAGATTTCTTCATGTAGTTCTCCATTGAGAAAAGCTGTCTTCACGTCCATTTGATGTAATTCAAAATTCAAATGTGCAACAATAGCCAAAAGTAATCGAATTGAGGTAAATTTCACAACTGGTGAAAATGTTTCCTCATAATATATTCTAGCTTCTTGAGTAAAGCCTTTTACCACCAATCATGCCTTGTATCTTTCTATTGACCCATCCACTTTGCGTTTAACATTGAGAACCCATTTGTTCCCAATGGTTCTACTCCCAGGCGAAAGGTCAACTAGATTCCATACTTTGTTGGTTTTAATGGATTCTAATTCTTCTTTCATTGCTTTCATCCACTCATCTTTTCCAGGGCTCGATAAAGCCTCAGTCATAGACTTTGGATCATCCATTTCTGTGAGAGGTAGCAAGAAAATATAATCTTCAATCTTATAAGTACGTTTGGGTATAATTTTTCTATTACTCTTTTGTAGTTGAAATTCAGGTTCGTCACAAGGATTTTGGGATTGTAAGTTCCCACTCCCACTCGGATCAAGAATAAGATCTTGTTCATTTTGATTACCAATTGTTTCAGAAGACACTTGCTGACTATGTGAGTTCAAAATTTCATATAGAGGCTCTCTATTCTTTTCACGACCCAAATCCTAACCTGTCGGGGTGGCACCTAACGTCATACTAGGCAAGCCGACATTTATGAATTAACTCCAACATTTTTAATAGAAAATTGATTTAAAGCGGTTTAAATAGTAAAACTTCTCATAAACAGGATAGAAAATCCAAAACACAACGCGAAAACTCCCAACATTGTGGTGTCACTAAGTACATGAACATCTAAATACCATAAGTCTGGGAAAATACTGTCTATCGAAATACGATACTAAATACAATAAGTGGAAGGATAAGGAAGGAGAAACAAGGTCTGCAAAAATGCGGAGCAGCTACCTCGAAATCTCCACAGGGTCAACTATGCAATGAATCAACACCCACCGTGTTCGAAAACACCTGGATCTGCACACGAAGTTCAGGGTGTAGTGTGAGTACAACCAACTCAGTAAGTAACAGGACTAAATAAAGAACTGAAAGTAGTGACGAGCTTCACAGTTATAGTTCAATTACAGTGATTTCAGCATAGGAAGGTGGGCATGCTTTCAAGTTCGACAAATTAGGTCAAAACAGTTACTTCATGACAAGTTTAAGTGCACCAGAGTGTAATATCTTTCATAAATTTTAAGACTGTGATACATGGCAGCTAAGTGCAATAATAATGAGATCAAATGCATCTTCTCAAGGCCACAGTCACTCAGCCATCCCATTTACTCAGAACTCGTCACTCGGCACTTCGCACTCGCACTCAGTAGGTACCTGCGCTCACTAGGGGTGTGTACAGACTCCGGAGGGGCTCCTTCAGTCCAAGCTCCTATATCAAGCCAAACATGGCATAAATCAATGATAAATGAAAGTCCCCAACTCAGTCACCAACCTCTCCAGTCTCTCAGGTTCTTAAAAATCATGAAAGTCAGCCCAAAACAGAAATGATATAATGTATCAACAAGGAACAATGGAGACTAAGATATGATATGCAAGTAAAACTGTGACAGAGTACACACAACAATTAGCAGATAATTCAACAGGTAACACGGTCTCTGTGGTTCCCTACAGTACCAACACATAGCCTAAACATGATTTCTAACAAGCAGTCAAATTTCTATAACACATGGAGAGCATACAGCTAATAACAAGTTATTCAACTTCACAGTTCCATGGAATGGACCAAATAATAATTACTACTGTTCACGCCCACACGCCCGTCACCTAGCATGTGTGTCACCTCCAAACCAATCACAAGACACATAATACGGGGTTTCATATCCTCAGAACCAGATTTAGAACTGTTACTTAACTCAATTCGAGCAAATTTCCAACACACCTTTGCCTCGTGAAACGGCCTTCGAATGCCTCGAATCTAGCCACAAACAATATGATACAATCAACACGAGCTAAAGGAATTAATTCCATAAGAAAATACTAAGCTTTAAGTCAAAAGTCAAAAAGTCAACTCAGAAGCTAGCCCCCGGGCCCATGTCTCAAAATCGGGTAAAAGTCACTAAATCCGAATGCCCATACGACCACGAGTCCACCTGTACCAAAATTACTCAAATCCGATACCAAAATCTTGATCAAAACCTCAAAAGTCTAGCCTAAGAACTTTTCTTCATTTTCCCCAATTTTCCAACCCAACTCACAAATTTAATGATGAAATCAAAGGCATAATCATGGATATTAACCAAAACTAGGTGTTTTGCAAAAGAATTTAAAGCTTCTAAACCAAAAAATGTGATTTTATGTGTATGTGTTATTACTTTTTTTTTTTTATGGTTAGCAAATATGGCATATTACTTAATTAAAATAAGAAAAGTTTCAGTATAAAACATTTAGTTGTGTTAGAAGTCATAAATATTAGGAATTAATTAAAGTCCTAAGTATTAGAAAAATTATTAAATGACTATGTCCTAAATATTAGGAAAATAATCAAATGACTATTTTGTCTAATATGAACTTAATTTTAAAAGGATAAAAAAGGCGAACGACATCTCGCTAAGGAGTTTCGTGCTTTTAATATAGTACTAGTTTTAGAGTACGCGCTTTGCGCGTGTACCCATGTCATGAGTAAAAAGTTTTAAAAATCACATAAATATTATTAAAAAAATATCTTGAATTACAAAAAATTAGATTGAATAATGTGATTTCCTAAAAATAATAAATATTAATTTTGTTTAGCTAATTCTATTAAAAAAATAAATTAGGGCATATAAGTCTTCATATGCCTTATAGGAATTCAGAATTTTATTTTTAGTTTAGAAGTCCAGGCAAAGTAAGCGTAATATATTAATTTGTATTAACAATGCTTGCAACAACATTTCAGTTCGTCTATAGCTCTTTATTTTTTTTAGGAAACAACTTAAAAAGGTAAGTCAAAATGTGATTTCAAATGCCTTTTTGAACTTAACTTTAATATTCAAACTAAGAATATGTTTTTGTTTTACCTCTGACTCCATTCACTATAAAATAGTTTTATTATTATATACTATATATATTTTGACTTATAATATTCTTAGTTTTGTAAATAATTCACATTAAAAATAGTTTTATTATTATATACCATGTAATTTTGAATTATAATATTCTTACTTTTGTAGATAATTCACATCAAAAATAATTTTATAAAGAAGTAAAGATGGTTCTTTTCTTATATGGAATTAAAAATAAGCTTGGCACTTTCTAAGAAGAAATTAAATTATGTTCAAAGTAAAAACACGACATTTCTACAATTCAAATATAGATAAAAAGGGGTAAAGAAAGTCCATAATTTCGTTTGGTAATCAACTAAGTTTTCCCATAACAAAAGTTTTTGCTTTTTAAGTAGAATATTTTTCTTTAGAAATACTTGAGTTTTCTACACGATAAAAACGAATGGTGATCCCAGCTAGCTCAGCAATGAGAGAAATATTGATCATAGAAGTACTCAGATAGCTTATCGTCAATTACGAGGACTTCTACTTAAATATATTAGAAAAATTATTATTATTTCATGATATATATGAAAACAAACTAATAACATAAAAATACTTTTATTAAGATTTATTTAATTAAGTAAATAGCAAAAATTAATTCTTTTTGTCTTTTTGGGAATGAAAATATAAAAAATTGATAAGTGAAAATGTAAATTTTATAAATGAATAATGTTGAATATTTTATAATAAATAGTTTAACTTATAGAAACAATGTAGAATGTTGTCATTTGTTGGAATAATTCGAGAAAAACTTAATGTCGTTTCGTTTGCAATTGAGTTTGGCTAAAATTGGATATGTTTTCTATTAAAATTAAGACATAAATAAATGAAGATATTTTATTGGTCAACGAAGCAAATTGCAATCGTTTAAGTTTTAAGTCTATTTTCTAAAAAAAGGAAATATTATTTTAGGTCATAGTATGCGTGAGTCCTATATATTAGGACTAATTACATATAATTTTAAATAAGGAAAGATATAATATGTACAATTTTAATTGATTTCAAGTTCTTAAATTTTAGGAAAATAATTAAATAACTATTTTGTCTAGTGTGAAATTTAATTTTAAGAGGTAAAAAGACGAACGATATTTCGCTAAGGGCCTTCGTGCTTTTAACATAGTATAGATATAAATATAGATATAGATATTGATATATATAAATAGTCAACAATGAAGTTAGGAATGGTTCACGGCCTAGACAAGAGTAACATTCTGAATACTAGAATTCAAACTTGCGACAATATGATTGAACTTTAACCTCTTATACTACTAGTTTACTACTAATGATTCTTAAAGGACCTGCTAACTCATGGTCAATCTATTGAAGTTTCAAATAACGTTTAATTATCAGTGCAACCTATTAATGAGAGACATGATTAATTTTATTATTAAACAATAGTTCATTTTTCACAAAATTATTTTTGCTTCCCCTTAATTTTGTACCTTTTTAACCTCATAACCTAAACATTGTTAGAACTATTTAGGGTAACATATCGTGCATAATGTCATGGGCGCCTTTCCAGCCATGCCCCATGACCCTATGGGCGCGCCCCGTGGCGTCCTAGCAAGCCTCCCGATGCCTAGTGCCACGGACGACCCCGTGGTCTTGGCTGCGCCAAGTGACAAGTGCGCATGTGCCTCTATCGCCCCACCGATATCCCTCGCCAGTGCCCAGCCGCAGGCAAATGCCAATAGCACTGCCGATGCCAAAGACAATGTTGCTGGCAAAGGATCTGTTTCTGCCTTGCAGAAAACTAAGTCCTTTTCATTGTAAATATAGAGTAGTTTTATTTCATGTACTTCCATTATGTTTCTCTAGCTTAGTTAAGTCTAGTCCTGTTCATGTTCTTATATGCTTCATCTACTTGTGTTCAAGTTTGTATTATTTCCTTCTTCTGAACTCGTTTAGGCTCTGAGTTTTCTCAAATATGTTCATCATGATTTTTCTTCCTTTGTCGTTCAAGCATTCTATCATATCTGTTTTTATTGAGACTCTGAAACAAATGGTTTGCTTTCCATGTCTGATTCAATTGTGAAACCCTAGGATTTGGGGGTTTCCTCTGACGACTTTGATTTTTGTGTTCGAGTCAGGGTTCCACATTGGGACCCTAGACTCTCAGACTCATTATGAGTCTGCAGATTGAGCCCGCATCTCCTCGCTTATGATTCTGATTTTTTTTTTTGGTTAATTTCTCTTTTAAATAACTTAACAGTCTCTCCTTGATTTACATATTTGTGCGTTTATATATGAGAACTCTTATTTCAAAAAAGGCTTGCCAACTACTGATTGATCCCAAATTTCTTTAATTGTGTTCACTTGATTGTTACTGGTTTTCCCTAATTGAACCTTTCTTTACCCCTTTTCCTGACTTGATTCATTCAAGTAAAAGTCTGAAATTTTAACTTTTACTAGTTGATTCCCTTTCTTTTTTTTTTATAAACCGTGTACTATTAGTTTGTTGCCTTAAATAGCTTCTATGTACTCACCCTTTATTATACTACTGGGAAAATATTATTTCGAAATCCCTTTCCATAATTGTTTTTACCCGTTTGAAATCAGAATCCCTTAACTTAAGGGAGACTGATTACAATGTTATTTCCTTACCTTTTTTCTTGCTTATTTGCTGCATTATAAAAGGGGCACGACCCTTCTGCATTGAAACAGAGGTTTTTAGCTCGGGAAAAAACATTACAACTCTAGAACTTTGAACTTCTAAATCCCAAAAGTTCAATGCTCATACTCTCACACACCCACTTTCAGTCACAATACTCTTGCAAACTCTCTACTCTCTGCTGAGACTTTTGTACTGCTTTGCTTGCAACTTGGCTTTTCAAGACTGTTGTTTTACTTACCTGTTTTCCCTGAATTTGGTATGTCTCCATTTGATTTCAGTTCCTTCACTATGTGTTTACTTTACAATTGTCCTATTCCTGTCTACTTTGCTGTTCATATTCTGTATTAAACATTTTACTTTCTTTTATGTTCATTGTCGGTTATGAATCCTCCATAACGCCATTCCCTTTTGTGTGCTGAGTTAAAGTTCATGGCCTTGCAGTATCCAAATTGCTGCCCAGGCCTGAACCTGACCTTCAGTAGGTCCTAACTCTCAAATTTAAGCTGACAGGCTGGTCAGGGGTGTGCCAGTATCCTAGTTGCTGGGCATGACCACTAGTTTGTTATGGCCTTCCCTGATTCCCCCTCTATTGCACTTACACTTATTCTTAGACTCTAAGTTCTGCCCCCCTCCTATGAGCCTTGCCTTGGGGACCTTGAGTTCCCTCTGAACTTGGACATTTGAGGGCTGGCCATTCCACACTGCACCATAATCTGATCCTGCAAATGTAATTGGGTGTAAGCACTGCCTGGAGTTCATGAAGCTCCTTGGAACTCTGACACACCCAAATGAGAAAGGCTTTGGAAATCTGATCTTTGGAAATTGGTTTATTTCATGTTTCAGACTAGGAGTCTGAATTAGGCTTTCCTTGGTTGGAATTTTAATCTCTGATGTAATTTTATTTACTTTTCTGGATTCATTCAAGTTGTAATAATTTTGTAATACTTATGGGGTGTATAGTAAACAATGGGGGAGGGTCTCTCATGTTATGCATATGGGGTAGATATCATATTTTAGGTCTTTATTTCTGCAAGCACAACACTTTTGTTTATGTTTCTACATATAGAGATCCTGCCTATAGATTTTTTTCCATATAGATATCCTGCCTATAGCTTATTTTAATACAGCATATAGAGATCCTGCCTATAGTTTATTTCATTTCAGCATACAGAAGCCATGCCTATAAGATTCTGCATTTCAACATATAGAAGCCATGCCTATAAGTTTCTGCATTTCTGCACATGCATATGACATTAGGCAAAATAATCCATAGGCTAAGGAATAATCAATTGCATCCTAGATACCATGCTCATAGGATTCCTTCACTTGCATAACAGTTTTAAAATCAGTAACGCTTAGAATTCATGCCTATAGGAGAAGTCCTTTAAATCTAATTCATCCGCAAGTCTAAAAATCAGTAATAATATTGTTAACATCTACGGAATTGGTTCATCTCTAAAATTAGTAATCCTCCCTTAAAATCAATATGTATCACCTTGTTAGACATCATGCCTATAGGTCTCACCTAGGCAAACTATTAGGTAATCAATTAATTATACCAGTCTTTAATAATCACAACCAGCAGGCAGGCCTAATTTGGACTTCTTATCTGAAAATATGTAATAAATCAGCCACCCTCTCCCCTTTTCATTTAAGTTTAATTAAAGACCTAACCAGTACTTGCAAGTCATGCTAAACAATTTCTGTTTTTAATGAGGAGGCCTCTTTGAGCCTTAACTGCTATGTGTTTTCCCCTTAATTGCTCATATGTGTTTTGTTTGTCGCACTAGATTTTGGCCTTTTAAACTTCAAAAGCCAATATCCCTTCCCTTTAGGAATAGTAGTCCCAACTGCCTCCGGGACTGATAAGATTGGGGCGGGTAGTAGCATGTAATAAGTAACGAGACTATTCCGCGCTTTAGTACCTTAACATGGTGGGAAAGGATAGACATGGATATGATGATCACGCGATAACACCACGCGTATAACTGGTTACCGGGTGTTGCGTGGGTGATCCATGTTATTTATAAGCCTAGGATCCCCTCCCTCTTTATGTGCTTACGTTTTTTTAATTTTCTTTAAACTGTCAGTTTCCAGCTCTTTTAAACCTTGTATTTCGCCCTAATCATTTAAAACCTCTTTAAATTTCCACACTGTTTCCTCTTCTAAATTGCCGCCCATTTCATCTCTTTGTTTGATTATTTGCATCATTATTTGACCCCCATTTTCTGCACTTGTATATTCTTTAAACAAATTATAAAATCGCCTAAACTTCAGCTCGTTATTTAATTTTTATACATTCCCTTACTTGTAATCGCTATGTGAAATTGCCTTGTATGTTTATTTGTTGTTTATATTTAAAGTCACAATTGTAGCATGGCCGGGAACCACACTAGTGGATCTTGGGGGGTTCCTAACACCTTCCCCTTGAGATAATTTCAAGCCCTTACCCATTCTCTGGTTCTTCTTCTCTTTTAATTTCATAGTGTCCTAATGCAGTTAATCATTAGGTGGTGACTCTTCTAAATCTCAAACCCAATTCCCAAAAGGAAAGGAGTTGTCCGCCCAAATGTCATAAACCCGATTTTGCGAGAAAAAAAGGGGGCATCGATAGCATGGCGACTCTGCTGGGAAATTCTTTAGGCTTTTACCATTTCATGCTACTTGTGATTTAATTGCATCTTTATTGCCTTTATTTAATGTCTTTATCTCTTTTCCACTACAAAACTGACTTGGCTCTTTGTTTTCTTTTCTTTAATGCTTTCTTTTACTGCTTTCCTTCAATACTGTTGTAATTGTGAGCAATTATTGTAATCATTACTTTATGAACGTGCAAATACGTGACAGCTTGTTTCATTCTTGTAATTGCATATTCAACATCATATTCCACTCGTGCCAAACAAAATACCATAGCAACGCTTATAATGAGTGGTTGCGCCCTTCCGATATTATCACCCCCTAAATTTGGCAAAGGCGTATTTGCGGTAAAACCAGTCGATCAGCGGTGCAGTCGACAGTTTCGTGCCTTTCCCTCTTGAGTTGTCCGCTCAAGGGTACCGGTCTAACACCCCATAGAAACCTTACTCTGTTCAATTATGCATGCATCACTGTCAAACCTAGCCGAGTCAGTTATGCTGTCCACATAATGACTCTTTAAGATAGCCTTGTCCAAAGTCCACTGGGTTTCCTTGGAACCCAAACGGACATTACCACGTCTGTGCATTTATTTGGAGAACCAAATGCTACTTATGCCAATTGTTGATATTTAAATAGTCGAGTCTGGCGGGGGTAAGGGCCTAACACTTTGTTTTCCAGAAAATGAGGCACGAAGTCCCCAGATTCGGCATGGTAACCAACATCCACCCAAGGCTGCTAAGCTGGTGGGAAGACCTTCACTCCAGTGATCAGACCCTCGTCCGTAAATACTTGAGAAATTTGCCTTCTCTTCTGGAAACCCAACCCGACAACAAAATCATAGAGGCTGCAACTCTATTTTGGGATAGTGACAGATCTGTGTTGCGCTTCGCGGACCTTGAAATGACACCTTTGCTGGAGGAAATAGGAGGACTAGCTGGTATTCTGTGGGAGACTCCGGGTTTGCTTATGCCAGAAAATCGCAAGGGTAGGGGTTTTCTCAAAATGATGGGACTAAAGAAGAACACAGACTTGACCTGCTTGAAGGATTCCTACATTCCTTTCGACTATCTATACGAGAGATACGGCCATAGCAAGTCTTACCGCACTTACCCAGATGAATTCTCCCTCACATCATTGGGGCACATCCACAGAAGAGTCTTCGTCTTTATGTTCTACTTTTTGGGGATGATAGTGTTTCCTATGAAGAAGGATATGATCCATACCAGACTGGCCATGGTCACCAAGACTTTAATGGAAGGAATTGGCGGACAGCCTTTTAGCATAGTACCTATGGTCGTTGTGGAGATATACCGAGCCTTGGAAAACTGTCAACGAGGGGCCAAACACTTTGAGGGTTGTAACTTACTGCTCCAACTCTGGCTCATGGAGCACCTCCAAAAGGGTGAATATCGGCAAGAGATTCTGCGCAGAGACTGGGATGATCATATCGCCTTCCATCAGCCAAGGCAAACGAACTACATGCCTAACATGTTTGCCCAACCAGAAGATGCTAAAGGGTGGGTAGAGTTGTTCGAAATCTGAAAGATGACCGAGTGCAATGGATGTTCGAATGGTTCCCTACTGAAGAGTTCATCGTCCGATCTCGGGATGCACCGTTTCTTATACTCATCGGTCTGAGAGGAACTTATCCTTATGTCCCTCTCCGAGTCATGAGGCAGGCAGGAAGGAAGCAGGTTATACCAAGGGTCGACAAAACGAGTCGCTTCAGGGCCGACTTTCAAGATGACGATAGTCCATACAAGTGTCAAGCTCAGCATATGTGGCACTGCAAAATCATCCTGGGAAAGGATTCCATAGAACCAGACAGGTACCACGCTGGTTATACTCCATACTATCCAAGCTGGTTGGAGGACGATCATAGTGGGTTAGGACAACCCGGGCTTGTTCGAGGTCACAGGGTCATCGACGAAAAGGCTGAAGTATAGGTTAAGTACAACCAATTGCGCAAGAGGATTCGGGAATGTGAAAGTGAGCACTAGGAAATTCAAGAAGCCCATCAAAAGCTGATTGAAGAATGGAAAGATATGGCTGTCAGCGCTAACAAGCGACTGGGTATTTGGAGCAGGGCTTAGTGGAGCTAGAAAGGAAGTTCATCCAGAGGATTGAAAACTGCCAGAATGCTGAGGGAAACGAAGGAGGACACTTGGCTAGAGCCTACTTGCTGCTGGGACTGCGTGAGCTGGTGAAGCTGTTCGATGGAGCTAAAGATGCCGAGTCTGGGGAAGGTCCTTCTGGGACCAAGTAGTTAGGAGTCTTTTCTTTGCTTTAAATGTAATAAGGCCAATGGCCATTAGTGACATTTTATTTTCTGCTATTTTAGTGTCGTTTTGGGATTCGTCTTATTCTTATCAATAAAATGAGGCATTTAGCATTATAAGTTCTCCAAATCAACTTCTCGCTAGGCCTACCTCGGGCAGAACGAGGCTCCCAAATCAGGACACGATTTATATTCTTGCACTATGTGTTTAAATATTGCAACATTTTACTNGGAAGGATCTCCATTCCAGCAATCAAACTCTTGTCCGGAAGTATCTTGGAAACCTGCCTTCTCTCCTAGACATTCAACCCAACAACAAAATCATAGAAGCTGCAACTTTGTTTGGGACTGTGATAGGTCGGTATTCCGCTTCGGAGACATTGAGATGACACCTTTGCTTGAGGAGATAGGAGGACTGGCTGGGATACCAAGGGAAACTCCGGGTTTGCTAATGCCGGAAAATCGTAAGGGTAGGGGTTTTCTTAAGATGATGGGTCTAAAGAAGAATCCCGACTTGACATGTTTGGTGAAGTCTTACATTCCCTTTGACCATTTGTATGAAAGGTACGGCCATAGCAAATCATACCGTACCTATCCGGACGAGTTCGCCATCACCTCATTGGGGCACATCCACCGAAGGGTATTTGTGTTTATGTTCTGTTTCTTGGGGATGATAGTTTTTCCGACAAAGAAAGCAAGAATCCATACTAGACTGGCCATGGTCACCAAGACCTTGATGGAAGGAATTAACGGGTAGCCATTCAGCCTTGTGCCAATGATAGTTGCAGAAATATACCGAGCCCTAGAAAGATGTCAACAAGGGGCCAAACATTTCGAGGGATGTAATTTGCTACTCCAACTATGGCTCATGGAGCACCTCCAAAGGGGTGAGTACCGGCAGGAAATCCATCGTAGAGACTGGAATGATCATATCTCTTTTCATCACCCAAAGCAGATGAATTATATGCCCTACATGTTCGCCCAACCAGAGAATGCTAGAGAGTGGGTCGAGCTCTTCGACAATCTTACTGAAGACTGGGTGCAATGGATGTTTGAGTGGTTCCCTACTGAAGAATTCATCATACGGTCTAGGGATGCTCCATTTCTGATACTGATCGGTTTAAGAGGGACCTACCCATATGTCCCTATCCAGGTTATGAGACAGGCAGGCAGGAAGCAGGTTATACCAAGGGTCGACAAGATGAGTTATTTCCGGGCTGACTTCCAGGCTGACGATAGTCCGTACAAGTGTCAAGCTCAGCATATGTGGCACTGCAAAATCATCCTGGGAAAGGATTCCATAGAACCAGACAGGTACCATGCTGGTTATACTCCATACTATCCAAGCTGGTTGGAGGACGATCATAGTGGGTTAGGACAACCCGAGCTTGTTCGAGGTCACAGGGTCATCGATGAAAAGGCTGAAGTACAGGTTAAGTACAACCAATTGCGCAAGAGGATGCGGGAATGTGAAAATGAGCACCGCGAAATACAAGAAGCCAATCAAAAGCTAATTGGAGAATGGAAAGATATGGCTGTCAGCGCCAACAAACGACTGATCTGTTTGGAGCGGGGCATAGTGGAGCTGGAAAAGAAGTTCCTGAAGAGGGTTGAAGATAGTTGGGTTGCTGAAGGAAATGAAGGCGGACATCTGGCAAGAGCCTACTTGCTGCTGGGACTACGTGAGCTGGTGAAGCTGTTCGATGGAGCTAAAGATGCCGAGTCTGGGGAAGGTCCTTCTGGGACCGAGTAGTTAGGAGTCTTTTCTTTGCTCTAAATGTAATAAGGCCTATGGCCACTAGTGACACTTTTATTTCCTGTCGTTTTGGGATTCGTCTTATTTTTTATCAATAAAATGAGGCATTTAGCATTATAAGTTCTCCAAATCAACTTGTCGCTAGGCCTACCTCGGGCATAACGAGGCTCCCAAATTAGGACACGATTTATATTCTTACACTATGTGTTTAAATATTGCAACGCTTTCTTCTCACGATCCCTACTAACTTGTTAACTTTTGTTTTTACTTTTGCTTATTCCCCTCCCCAAAGTTTAGTTCGTGCACTCTGGCATCGTCATCATATTCCACAAGATTCAAGGGTCCTCCACCTCCTCCTCCTCCGAGTCCTATCAGAAACAAGAACAAAGGAAAGATGGAAGCTTTGAGCAACATCAGAAAGGAGAGCTCAGTTGAAAGGGTAGAGACTTCTCAGGGTATTCAGGCTTTCAAGGAAAGTGCCTCCCAGCTCGAGCAGAAGTTATTAAAATTTCAGGAAGAACTGGACCAAGTTCAGAACTTGGCAAGCTTGTCATTTTCCCTCACTACCCCAGATGTCAACTTCCCCAACACTCAAAATCCCACACCACCACAAAACATCCCAAAACCACAAAACCAACCCGCTCACCACCACCACTGCAACACATGCCACACTTCAAGCAACACCCCACTGCTCATTCCTGAACTACTAAACTCCACAAATGATCATCACCACAACACCCCCATCTATGTGGAATACCACACACCATTCAGCCCGCCTCGAGCACACCTGAGTCTGATGACAAAGACTCTCTTATCAAGAATCTGGCCGCAGAACTCAAGAAGCTGACTAGCCGAGTTCAGGGTGTTGAAGGAAGCAAGGGGATCGAGGGACTGAATTACGAAGACCTTTGCATTCAACCAGATGTCAAACTACCCGAGGGATACAAACCTCCCAAGTTCGAAATGTTCGATGGCACCGGGGATCCCAGAGTTCATTTGAGGACATACTGCGACAAGCTGGTCGGAGTAGGAAATGATGAAAAGGTTCGCATGAAGCTCTTTATGAGAAGTCTGAAAGGGGATGCTCTATCTTGGTACATTAGCCAAGACCCAAAGAAGTGGTCGAACTGGGTAAGGATGGCGTCCGATTTCATGGACAGGTTCAGATTCAACACGGAGAATGCGCCAGATGTGTTCTACATCCAGAACTTGAAAAAGAAACCCACGGAGACATTCCGCGAGTATGCTACTCGTTGGAGATCAGAAGCTGCTAAGGTCAGGCCGGCTTTAGAAGAAGAACATATGAATAGGTTTTTCGTCCGGGCTCAAGACCCACAGTACTACGAAAGGTTGATGCTGATTGAAGGCCAGAAATTTTCCGACATCATCAAGCTAGGGGAGAGGATCGAGGAAGGTATTAAAAGTGGTATGGTCACTAACTTTGAAGCATTACAGGCTACCAACAAGGCTCTACAGTCTGGTGGCACGTCCAAGAAAAGGGATGTGAGTGCCGTGATGGTTGCACAGAGAACAAAATCCCCAATCAAATACCAAACCTACCCAATACCCCCTCTTACATATCAACCTACCTCAAATTACCAAGCACCTTTGCCCTCTTACCAAGCTCCACCACCTACTTACCAATCATCTCTACCTCCCGCATATCAGCCTACTTCACCCAAATACTCCCAACCCGCACACGTCTACCAAGCCTACAACACCCAACAAGCCCACTATCAATCACCTCCCCCTCGCCAAAATTTCCCTAGACCCCGACCAAACTTCGATCGTAGACCTCCCAAACAATACACCGCCATTGCCGAACTAATCTACTAGCTATATGAAAGGCTTAAAGTTGCTGGTTACGTCACCCCAACCCTGCCATAACCCCAGAAAATCCTTCCCAATGGTTCAACCCAAACAAAACTTGTGCATACCATTCCGGCATGAAAGGGCATACCATTGATGAATGCCGCTCTCTGAAGGATAAGATCCAGGCGTTGATTGACAACAAGATCATCGTGGCAAAGGAGCCTGCTTCGAATGTTCGTAGCAACCCTCTACCGGACCACAAGGGTGGCGATGTTCACATGATTGAGATAGAAGATGATTGGGACCCCAAAGGATCGATCGGAATGATTGTTGAAGGTGACGAGCCAAAGAAACCAACAGTCACAGTTAATCCGATTGTAGTCCAGATCCAGCCTTCTGGAGACGATGAAGTGAACATGTCCATACCACTTGATCTTGAAACACCATCTTCTGCAAAAATGCCAGGGCCGATTGAGGTCGAGTTGGGATCCCCGAAGGCACCTACGCCATTTGAAGTTGCTGTGTTACCTTCCAAAGCAAGGGTACCCATTCCGGTAGCAATGTCGGCCATAGCACCATTCCGTACGAAGGCCATCCCTTGGTATTACACAGCCGAGGCAAGGAGAAAAGGAAAAGCTAAAACCGGAGAAGCAGTTACGGCACAGGGTATGACAAGAACCGGCAGGGTTTATACTCCGGAACACTTGGTTGAGTCGAGTAAGCAAACCTCTGGTCAACAAGCCATCACCGAAACTAGGCCCGATGACCTCTGGAGAAAGATACAAGCTAAGGAATACTCAGTCATTGACCAATTGAATAAAACACCGGCACAGATCTCTATCCTAGCTCTGCTGCAAAGCTCCGATGCACATAAGAATGCCTTGTTAAAAGTACTAAGTGAGGCATATGTACCGAGCAACACCACGGGAGGAGAAATGGCAAATATGGTAGGGCAGGTATTGGAGAGTCACAAAATCACTTTCCACGAAGATGAGTTGCCACCGGAAGGTTTAAGCCACAACAAGGCATTGCACATCACTGTGCAATGCGAGGATTATTTCATCGCCCGGATTCTGATTGACGGAGGGTCCAGCCTCAATATTTGTCCATTGGTGACTCTCATAACATTAGGAAAGAGCTTGCATGAGATCAAGGATGGAGCCATCAGTGTCAAGGCTTTCGATGGTTCCCAAAGATCCACTATTGGGGAAATCAGTTTGTGTCTGCAAATGGGACCTACTTGGTTCGATGTCGACTTTCAAGTAATAGACATCCCAGCATCTTACAACTTGCTATTGGGACGACCCTGGATCCATGCCGCTGGGGCTGTGGCATCAACCCTACATCAGGCGGTGAAGTTTAAGTGGAATCACCAAGAGGTGATTATTCATGGTGACGATAGCAATCCCATATACAGTTGCCAGACCATACCAGCAATCGGAGGAAGAAGAAAGATAGGCGGAGAAACCTACCACCACATTGAGCAAGTCAACGCCGTGGACAAGAACAAATGGTGGGATGACAAAATCGAAAGCATATTGAACTGGTACGGGTATGAACCTGGCAAAGGACTTGGCAAGAATCTCCAAGGGATCGCTAAGCCCATCAAGCTCAAGAAGCATGGCACCTCCTTCGGATTGGGATATGAGTATACTTGGGAAGAATTCAAGGATTGGTCGCCACCCTGGCGCGACCCTTACTATCCATTGGAGCAGCCGATACCCTATCTGGAACAGACTTTTCAACCAGCAGAAGTCATCTATGGGTCAGAAGAAGAGGAAGCATTAGCAGCAATGAGAAATTTGTTCTTAGAAGAGGATAATATGGACTGTTATGTCATTTTTGAGGAGGAGGGGGAGGAAGGCCCTTCTATACAGGCTGTAAGCAAAGGAGCACGCCTCAACAATTGGACTGTCAGAACCACCAGAGCCCGGCGTGCCTCGGGGTAGCAAGGCTGAACAAAGTAGCACGCATTATTTTGCTTTACTAGTTTATTTTCCTTTCGCATTTTATTTTTCACAAGAAAGAGCTCCAATGTTCAAAACACTTATGGAATTTATTAAAGTATTTCATTTTTCTTACAAATCTCTCTCTTCTTATTTCACTCTCATTACTTTACTTAAACAGCATTTACTATTACTTATCTTGATGAACCGACGATTGTGACATGTAACGAGACAATGCAACAAGCGGATTTAGACTCGGAAGAAGATGATATACCAGAAGAGGTTGTTAAAGACTTTGAGGATTTCGAGAATAGACCTAAGTCTAACTTGGACGAGACTGAGGTTGTTAATTTGGGAGATGCAGAAAATGTCAAAGAAACACGTATCAGTGTTCATTTGTCACCATCAGAAAAGGAGGAGTACACGGAATTCCCGAAGGAGTATGAGGACATATTTGCCTGGACGTATGATGATATGACCGGTCTCAGTACATCTATCGTGGCTCACAAACTGGCAACCGATCCTGCATGTCCGCTAGTGAAGCAAAAGCTCAGGAAGTTCAAGCCTGACATGTGTTTAAAAATCAAGGAAGAAGTCACCAAGCAAGTCAAAGCCAAGGTTCTCAGGGTGGTAGAGTATCCAACATGGTTAGCCAACATCGTGCCAGTACCGAAGAAGGACGGGAAGGTTAGAGTCTATGTCGACTACCGGGACCTCAACCGGGCCAGTCCGAAAGATGACTTCCCCTTGCCAAATATACACATCTTGATTGACAACTGCGCCAAACATGAGCTGCAGTCATTCGTTGATTGTTTTGCCGGGTACCATCAGATATGGATGGATGAGGAAGATGCTGAGAAAACGGCCTTCATTACGCCGTGGGGGATGTATTGCTACAAGATGATGCCGTTTGGGTTAAAGAATGCAGGGGCCACCTATATGAGGGCCATGACTACTATTTTTCATGACATGATACACAAGGAGATCGAAGTATATGTAGATGATGTCATCATCAAATCCAAGGAAGCCACTGACCACATGGATGATTTGAGGAAGTTCTTCAACAGACTGAGAAGGTACAACCTGAAACTGAATCCCGCCAAATGTGCATTCGGGGTTCTTGCCAGAAAACTACTCGGGTTTATTGTGAGTCGCCGAGGAATAGAATTGGATCCGTCAAAGGTCAAAGCCATCCAGGAATTTCCACCACCAAAGAACAAGAAAGAGGTTATGAGTTTCTTGGGGAGACTTAACTACATCAGCCGGTTCATAGCTCAGTCCACTGTCATTTGTGAGCCGATCTTTAAGATGTTGAAGAAGGACGCCGCTACCAGATGGACTGATAACTGTCAGAAAGCCTTCGATAGAATCAAGGAGTACCTGTCAACACCACCAGTTCTGGTTCCACCTAAACCAGGTAAACCCCTACTACTCTACCTTGCAGTGTTGGATAGAGCGTTCGGTTGCGTTCTTGGGAAACATGACGAAACGGGAAGGAATGAACAGGCTATCTACTATCTCAGTTGGAAGTTCACCCCGTACGAGGCTCGGTATTCTCTGTTGGAACGCACTTGTTGTGCTCTGACTTGGGTAGCTCAGAAGTTGAGGCACTATTTCTGTGCTTACACCACGTATCTCATATCAAGAATGGATCCGCTGAAGTACATCTTTCAGAAGCCCATGCCCACCAGCAAGCTAGCCAAGTGGCAAATTCTGCTAAGTGAATTCGACATTGTTTACGTTACTCAGAAGGCAATCAAAGGACAAGCACTGGTAGATCACCTCGCTGAAAACCCTGTGGATGGAGAATACGAGCCTCTAAAGACGTATTTTCCTGATGAAGAGGTATCCTTCATAGGAGAAGACATTGCAGAATCCTATGACGGTTGGAGGATGTTTTTTGACGGAGCAGCAAACTTCAAAGGAGTTGGCATAGGAGTAGTCCTAGTATCAGAAACCGGCCAGCAATATCCGTTATCTGCCAAGCTCAGGTTCCCATGCACCAACAACATGGCCGAGTACGAAGCCTGTATCTTAGGGCTCAAAATGGCCATTGACTTGAATATCCAAGAGCTGCTAGTAATCGGGGATTCAGACCTGCTCATACATCAGGTCCGAGAAGAATGGGCAACTAAGAATTCCAAGATACTCCCGTATTTGCATCATGTACAGGAGTTGAGGAAGAGATTCACAAAGACAGAATTCCGGCATGTTACCAGAGTCCAGAATGAGTTTTCCGACACGTTGGCAACCTTATCATCTATGATCCAACATCCAGATAAGAACTTCATAGACCCTATTCCAGTAAAGATTCATGATCAGCCAGCTTACTGTGCTCATGTCGAGGAGGAAGCAGATGGAAAGCCTTGGTTCCACGACATCAAGGAATATTTAACCAAAGGAGAATATCCAGAGCTTGCAAATCCCACTCAGAAGAGCACACTCCGGAGATTATCTAACAATTTCTTTCACAACGGAGGAATCCTGTATAGGAGGACTCCTGATTTGGGATTGCTAAGGTGCGTCGACCCAAAGGAAGCATCTAAAATGTTAGAAGAAATCCATGCTGGGACCTGCGGTCCACATATGAACGGTTTTGTCTTAGCTAAGAAGATACTCCGGGCAGGTTATTTTTGGATGACTATGGAAACGGACTGCATCCAGTATGTCCGAAAGTGCCATCGCTGTCAGATACATACAGACATGATGAAGGTGCCTCCAAACGAGCTTACTGCAACAAGCTCGCCATGGCCGTTCGCCGCTTGGGGAATGGATGTCATCGGACCTATCGAGCCTGCCGCATCAAACGGGCACAGGTTCATTCTAGTGGCAATTGACTATTTCACCAAATAGGTTGAAGCAGCCTCTCACAAGGCGGTGAGCCGGTGACTAAGAAAGTCGTGGCAGACTTTGTCCGCGACCGCATTGTTTGTCGATTCGGAATTCCAGAGTCAATCATCACTGACAATGGTTCCAATATCAACACTGACTTGATGAAGGCCATGTGTGAAACCTTCAGGATCAAACACAAGAATTCTACAGCTTACAGACCTCAGATGAATGGAGTCGTAGAAGCCGCCAATAAGAATATCAAGAAGATACTAAGGAAAATGATAGAAAAACATAAGCAGTGGCACGAAAAGCTATCCTTTGCTTTATTGGGGGTACCGCACCACAGTTCGCACATCAACCGGGGCAACTCCCTATATGCTGGTTTATGGTACAGAAGCAGTCATTCCCGCCGAGGTAGAAATTCCCTCGTTGAGAATCATACAGGAAGCAGAACTCGACGACGCAGAATGGTTAAAGAGTCGCTACGAGCAGTTAGTCCTCATAGATGGAAAAAGAATGAACGTAGTTTGTCATGGTCAACTTTATCAGAACAGAATGTCCCGAGCCTTCAACAAAAGAGTCAAGCCAAGACAATTCACACCAGGACAGCTGGTATTGAAGAAAATCTTTCCACATCAAGATGAAGCCAAAGGGAAATTCTCTCCCAACTGGCAGGGTTCATACATGGTTCACCAGGTTCTAACAGGAGGAGCCCTCATACTTGCAGAAATGGACGGAGAAGTTTGGCCAAAACCAATCAACTCAGATGCAGTCAAGCGATACTATGTGTAATATTTATGATTCCTTATATGATGTAACTTGAACTACGTCTAACCTAATTCCCGTTTAAGAGGGGATACATAGGCGGCCTTATGGGTTCGGTCACAATTCAATAAAATTTTCATTTCCCCTCGCAATTGGAAACTGGGGCAGAATTTTGAGGAGGACCCTTAAAATTCCGAAGTAACTTCAGCCGATCACCGCAAGCAGCCGTCAGAAGCAGCAACCCAGTAAACTGGGGCAGAATTTTGAGGAGGACCCTCAAAATTCCGTAGCAAGAAAGGTTGTAATGTCTTGAACCACGCCGCGGTCGTTGGTTCATCTAAAACTATTTCTTAAATACATATACATATATCATATCTTTAACAAAACTCATGCATGTCTATTATTGAAATCGCTTTGTTTGACAACGCTACCCCGAGGGTACCTACAGTATCACCATAAACAGAGCCGAGTCGGTCAAGCAAAGCCAGCGGGAACACGAACTAACCTTTCCCCTTTACAAAACTCACAATTTTTATTTGGATGCAGGCACCCAAGTCACAAATCATCAAATCCATTTATACACTCGTACTTTCAGGAATACAACTCTCAAAATTATCGCTTCACAACCACTATCCATACACGATATCCCCAGCAGCCACAATATCGCAATCAACAACCAGCTATCCGCTATCAGCTAAGAATCTTTTACTATTATTTGTCTCTCATCTTCTGCATAAGGCTACTATTCTGCCTTCCGAGACTAAGCTCTGTCTCCATAATTGCATAAGGCTACTATTCTGCCTTCCGAGGTTAAGCTCTACCTCCATTTGCATTTCTTGCATTGCATAAGGCTACTATTCTGCCTTCCGAGACTAAGCTCTGTCTCCATAATTGCATAAGGCTACTATTCTGCCTTCTGAGGTTAAGCTCTACCTCCATTTGCATTTCTTGCATTGCATAAGGCTACTATTCTGCCTTCCGAGGTTAAGCTCTACCTCTATTTGCATTTCTTGCATTGCATAAGGCTACTATTCTGCCTTCCGAGACTAAGCTCTGTCTCCATAATTGCATAAGGCTACTATTCTGCCTTCCGAGGTTAAGCTCTACCTCCATTTGCATTTCTTGCATTGCATAAGGCTACTATTCTGCCTTCCGAGGTTAAGCTCTACCTCTATTTGCATTTCTTGCATTGCATAAGGCTACTATTCTGCCTTCCGAGACTAAGCTCTGTCTCCATAATTGCATAAGGCTACTATTCTGCCTTCTGAGGTTAAGCTCTACCTCCATTTGCATTTCTTGCACTGCATAAGGCTACTATTCTGCCTTCTGAGACTAAGCTTTGTCTCCATAATTGCATAAGGCTACTATTCTGCCTTCCGAGGTTAAGCTCTACCTCAATTTGCATTTCTTGCATTGCATAAGGCTACTATTCTGCCTTCCGAGACCAAGCTCTATCTCCGTTTGCATCGGCTGAAATATCGCCATTTAATTTAAGTCCTGCATCGGCTGAAAGATCGCCATTTATATTTACGTTTTACATCGGCTGAAATATCGCCATCTCATTTAAATCTTGCATCGGTTGAAAGAACGCCATTTATATTTACACTTTACATCGGGTGAAATATCGCCATTTTATTTAAGTCTTGCATAGGCTGAAAGATCGCCATTTATATTTACACTTTACATCGGCTGAAATATCGCCATCTTCATTTAAATCTTGCATCGACTGAAAGATCGCCATTTATATTTACACTTTACATCGGCTGAAATATCGCCATCTTCATTTAAATCTTGCATCGGCTGAAAGATCGCCATTTATATTTACACTTTACATCGGCTGAAATATCGCCATCTTATTTAAGTCTTGCATCGGCTGAAAGATCGCTATTTATATTTACACTTTACATCCGCTGAAATATCGCCATTTTTTTAATTCCTTTTTCGGCTGAAATATCGCCATTTTATTAAATCTTGCATCGGCTGAAAGATCGCCAAATCCTGCATTTCATGGGCTGAAAGATCACCAAAATCGTCCGAAGGCGTCATCGTTCAGAGCACCATTTTCATAGCTCGAGAACATCATGCCATGGCCTGAGGACCCCACTTTTATCTCTGCATCACATTATTAAAAGGCATCATGGTTCGGAGGCATCGTTCTCATAGCCCGAGAACATCATTTCATAGCCTGCGAATCCTTTATTATATGTTTCATGGCCCAGGACACCATGGTCCGAGGATGTCATCCTAACCGTCCAAAGACAACATTCATGGTCCAACGGGAACTTGCATCACGTTTAAATTTATGCACAATATATATTCGCATTGCTCATTTGCAGGTAAACCAGCTAGCAACGGCCGTCTCAGCAGGAGCGATCCTGCTCCAGTTCCCGCAGCCTATCAGACTCTGACCATCCTTCTCAACCTGAACACCGCGTCCGCTTTTCGAAAATCTCCATCGGCATATTCCGCCTATGGATCCCGAACTACATATGGCCTGATTCCCGTAAGACCAGGGATATGTAGGCAGCTCAGGAACCAGAGCTCGGTGAAATTCTTCAAATCGTTTCGTTCGGTCAAAATTGGCCATCATATCTTTACCCGACAACTCTTTCATCCTTCCCGGTAAAGAGGGGCAGCTGTTGATACCCAATTTTTCCCTATGTAATTTTTATATACAAAATACTTTCAAAAATAGCATTTATATGCATATATAAGCATACCTAAATGTTTTGATATTTTTCCTAATTTTTAAGATTTAAATCGACTTATTGTACATTTTAGCAATAAAAAAAAGGTCAGTAATTATTCCCAATGTTTATCGTTTGGTGAATAACTTATTTTATTCTCATATTTACACCAAAATATAATTAAGGTGATTTTTATATATTTTTACAAATTTATTTGGTATTTTTTAAAGCTAAATTGCATATAATTGCAATTATAGCCTATTTTACGATTAATAGTATTTTATAATTGTAAAATTAGCTCCAGTATTTTTAAATTAATATATATGCACTATTAATTGTTTCAGTATTTTTAATTTACTTTTTAAATCAGCTTTACTATTTTTTATAAATAAAAAGGGAAAATTGGCTATTTAATATCTAGCCCCATTTCTATTTCAATTATAGCCCTATTTCATTTCAATTTTGGCCCCTAAATTGACCCAATTCTACCCAATTAATCAACCCAATGTTAGTCCGGATCCAACCCACGACCCAATTCCAAACGACCCAACCCGTTCCCCACCTACCCGTCTAAATTTGGACCGTTGATCACTCAAGATCAATGGCCAAAACTCGCCCTTCCATAATTAAACCTAACAACCTACCCTAATCCCCCTCATTCTCACTGGACCCGCCGCCCTAAAATCCCAAAACACTCTCAAATCCTCTCAACAACTCTCCGAAACCCTAGCCTCCTCCCACCTTCTTTCACCGGATTTTCACCGGAATCCATGGCTTCCCAGGCCATGGATGGTCTCTACCCACCCTCTCCACCATTAGACCTTGAGTGTTCGAGGTCTGGAAGGCTGACTTTGATGGTTCTCCCTCCGATCTTCTCCGATCTTCGATTCCATGGCTTCTCCGGCCATGCTCCGGCACATTTGAGACTCAGGAGCCTGATCTTGACCTCTCCGACTCAAGATCGGACCTGTCTCCAAGCCTTTCTCATTTCTAGGGTTTCTCCGAAACCCTAAGCCATTCGAGGTTCTTTCACCGTTATTTGTTTAGATCTATACTGTGTCTATGCTTTTCTTGCCATCTAGAGTGTTTTCCCCAAAAGTTTTTGTCTAAATCGTTTCTCTCCGATTTTAGGGGTTCTAAAAGGATTTTTGAAAGAAAAAAAATCTTTCTGATTCTTTTTCTTCTTTGCTTTATGTGTGTTTGTTTATACCCTACTCGTATGATTTCTTTTATTTTATGCATATATTGTCTTTTACCTCTTCTTTTCTAATCTCCTGCTATGTTTTCACTACTCTTCTGCTATGTGTGCCTACCGTTTGATTTTTTGGACTCTGTTCATGTTCTTACATGCTTCATCTACTTGTGTTCAAGTTTGTATTATTTCCTTCTTCTGAACTCGTTTAGGCTCTGAGTTTTCTCAAATATGTTCTTCATGATTTTTCTTCCTTTGTCGTTCAAGCATGCTATCATATCTGTTTTTGTTGAGACTCTGAAACAAATGGTTTGCTTTCCATGTCTGATTCAATTGTGAAACCCTAGGATTTGGGGGTTTCCTTTGACGACTTTGATTTTTGTGTTCGAGTCAGGGTTCCACATTGGGACCCTGGACTCTCAGACTCATTATGAGTCTGCAGATTGAACCTGCATCTCCTTGCTTATGATTCTGAATTTTTCTTTGGTTAAATTCTCTTTTAAATAACTTAACAGTCTCTCCTTGATTTACATATTTGTGTGTTTATATATGAGAACTCTTCTTTCAAAAAAAGGCTTTGCCAACTACTGATTGATCCGGAATTCCTTTAGTTGTGTTCACTTGATTGTTACTGGTTTTCCCTAATTGAACCTTTCTTTACCCCCTTCCTGACTTGATTCATTCAAGTAAAAGTCTAAAATTTTAATTTTTACTGGTTGATTCCCTTTCCTTTTTTTTTTACAAACTGTGTACTATTAGTTCGTTGCCTTAAATAGCTTCTATGTACTTACCCTTTATTATACTACTGGGAAAATATTTTTTCAAAATCCCTTTCCATAATTGTTTTTACCCGTTTGAAATCAGAATCCCTTAACTAAAGGGAGACTGATTACAATGTTATTTCCTTACCTTTTTTCTTGCTTATTTGCTGCATTATAAAAGGGGCTCGACCCTTCTGCATTGAAAAAAGTTTTAAGCTCTGAAAAAACTTTACAACTCTAGAACTTTGAACTTCTGAATCCCAAAAGTTCAATGCTCATACTCTCACACACCCACTTTCAGTCACAATACTCTTGCAAACTCTCTACTCTCTGCTGAGACTTTTGTACTGCTTTGCTTGCAACTTGGCTTTTCAAGACTGCTGTTTTACTTACCTGTTTTCCCTGAAATTGGTATGTCTCATTTTGATTTCAGTTCCTTCACTATATGTTTACTTTACAGTTGTCCTATTCCTGTCTACATTGCTGTTCATATTCTGTATTAAACATGTTACTTTCTTTTATGTTCATTGTCTATTATGAATCCCCCATACCCCCCATTCCCTTTTGTATGCTGAGTTAAAGTTCATGGCCTGGCAGTATCCAAATTGCTGCCCAGGTCTGAACCTGACCTTCAATAGGTCCTAACTCTCAAATTTAAGCTGACAGGCTGGTCAGGGACGTGCCAGTATCCTAGTTGCTGTGCATGACCACTAGTTTGTTATGGCCTTCCCTGATTCCCCTTCTATTGCACTTACACTTATTCTTAGACTCTAAATTTTGCCCCCTCCTATGAGCCTTGCCTTGGGGACCTTGAGTTCCCTCTGAACTTGGACATTTGAGGGCTGGCCATTCCACACTGCACCATAATCTGATCCCGCAAATGTAATTAGGTGTAAGCACTGCCTGGAGTTCATGAAGCTCCTTGGAACTCTGACACACCCAAATGAGAAAGGCTTTGGAGATCCGATCTTTGGAAGTTGGTTTATTTCATGTTTCAGACTAGGAGTTTGAATTAGGCTCTCCTTGGTTGGAATTTTAATCTCTGATGTAATTTTTATTTACTTTTCTGGATTCATTCAAGTTGTAATAATTTTGTAATACTTATGGGGTGTATAGTAAACAATGGGAGAGGGTCTCTCATGTTATGCATATGGGGTAGATATCATGTTTTAGGTCTTTATTTCCGCAATCACAACACTTTCGTTTATGTTTCTGCATATAGAGATCCTGCCTATAGATTTTTTCCATATAGATATCCTGCCTATAGTTTATTTCAATACTGCATATAGTGATCCTGCCTATAGTTTATTTCATTTCAGCATACAGAAGCCATGCCTATAAGATTCTGCATTTCAACATATAGAAGTCATGCCTATAAGTTTCTGCATTTCTGCACATGCATATGACATTAGGCAAAACAATCCATAGGCTAAGGAATAATCAATTGCATCCTAGATACCATGCTCATAGGATTCCTGCACTTGCATAACCGTTTTAAAATCAGTAACGCTTAGAATTCATGCCTATAGGAGCAGTCGTTTAAATCTGATTCATCCGCAAGTCTAAAATCAGTAATAATATTGTTAACATTGCGGAATTGGTTCATCTCTAAAATCAGTAATCCTCCCTTAAAATCAGTATGTATCACCTTGTTAGACATCATGCTTATAGGTCTCACCTAGGAAAACTATTAGGTAATCAATTAATTATACCAGTCTTTAATAATCACAACCAGCAGCCAGGCCTAATTTGGACTTCTTATTTGAAAATATGTAATAAATCGGCCACCCTCCCCCCTTTTCATTTAAGTTTAATTAATGACCTAACCAGTACTTGCAAGTCATGCTAAACAATTTCTGTTTTGAATGAGGAGGCCTCTTTGAGCCTTAGCTGCTATGTGTTTTCCCCTTAATTGCTCTTATGTGTTTTGTTTGTCGCACTAGATTTTGGCCTTTTAAACTTCAAAAGCCAATATCCCTTCCTTTTAGGAATAGTAGTCCCAACTGCCTCCGGGACTGATAGGATTGGGGCGGGTAGTAGCAGCAATAAGTAACGAGACTATTCTGCGCTTTAGTACCTTAACGGAGTGGGAAAGGGTAGACATAGATATGATGATCACGCGATAACACCACGCATATAATTGGTTACTGGGTGTTGCATAGGTGATCCATGTTATTTATAAGCCTAGGACCCCCTCCCTTTTTATGTGATTACATTTTTTTTAATTTTCTTTAAACTGTCAGTTTCCAGCTCTTTTAAACCTTGTATTTCGCCCTAATCATTTAAAACCTCTTTAAATTTTCAGCACTGTTACCTCTTCCAAATTTCTGCCCATTTCATCTCTTTGTTTGATTATTTGCATCAGTTATTTGACCCCCATTTTCTGCACTTGTATATTCTTTAAACAAATTATGAAATCGCCTAAACTTCAGCTCGTTATTTAGCTTTTATACATTCCCCTATTTGTAATCGTTATGTGAAATTGCCTTGTGTGTTTATTTTTTTTATATTTAAAGTCACAATTGTAGCATGGCCGGGAATCACAATAGTGGATCTTGGGGGGTGCCTAACACCTTCCCCCTGAGATAATTTCAAGCCCCTTACCCATTCTCTGGTTCTTCTTCTCTTTTAATTTCTTAGTGTCCTAATGCACTTAATCATTAGGTGGCGACTCTTCTAAATCTCAAACCCAATTCCCAAAAGGAAAGGAGTTGTCCGCCCAAATGTCATAAACCCCATTTCGCAAGAAAAAGGGGGCATCGACAATCGCCTTCTCCGGGCGGGGGACCACCTCATCCACCGTCGGAAAGCCCACATCCTCCACCATCTCCACCCCCTCTTCGATTAGGGGTGTATCATTTTCCGGCACCGGAGCACCAGCAGCTCTATCGGAATAAGAAGAAGCACTAGCCATTTTCTCTTTGACCGAAAGAAATGAGAATGATAAGGGAAAAGGGTGGTGGTCACAGCAAATCCTAACGGAAACAGAAATTTAAGAAACTGGAGAAGAAGAGTTGCAAAGTTCTCTCTTAAACGATTAAGAAGCGTAACATTCAAATGAGGGATTCTCCCCTATTTATAGGAATATAAATGCCATGAGCGGGAAAACCAAGCGCCGCCAGTTAGAAAACAGAAAGGGCACGGGAAACGACGCAAAGCATAGGAAACATGCGTCATAATGACGCATGAGAAACATTAATGACATTCTGAACTGATGTAACAGTCTGAAGCAATTCTCGAAACGTCATGTCGCTACCTCGCCAAGAGGTGCTCGTCCCTCGCACAAAGTGCTCAAATTTCTCACAAATTTCGAATCGATAGAGTCCGCCCATCGAGCTCGCCAAGAGGCGACCCCAACAGGCGGAGGGATTAACTGTATGGGTCAAAATCTAACCGAGACAAGAATCTGCGTGAAAAGGAACGGCAAAAAGCTATTTGGGACAAAGTCGTATCCATATAACGCTATAACGACATGCACCTTGGCCACGACCGAGGTCATGTATTCAGAACGCTTGAGCGGCAAATTGGGTGTTACGTCATTTTAAAGGGTCGACCGTAATATAGTCAAACAACTTAAGTACTATGGTTAATGGCCGTTGGGTAAAGGAGAAGACCTAGTATATAAACTAAGTGAGAAGAAGAAGAAGAAGAAGAAGGAGCTGAAACAAATCAAGACACAGATTTTTTCTGAGAAGAGGAGGGATCTTCATCTCTCTCGCTCTCTCTCTCCACCAAGGAGAAAGAAGCAAGGAAGCTCGGATCCTCGACATATATCATTAGTCTTATCATATCTAATGTATGGGGTTCAACCTTGCAAAAACCTGTGACCCTTTTACCTATGTATTCTTCATCATTGCGTAATGTTATATCAATCACCATCCTTTTCTTATATAATGAGATTCATTCAGCATTATAGTTAAATCTTATGTGTGCTATGTTTGCTTACTCTTATCTTATATCTTAGATCTAGGGTAAATTATCTTTGGCTAGGATTACCTAAAATCTCCTTATGTAATTAGTTTAACAAAAAGTTTAACACTTTTTGGTCAAACAGAAATCAGATACATGTTATGAGGTCCAAGTAGTCCGGCATAAAAGAACATGCAAGCAAAGCACAAACTTTTAATAAAAAAATTAAAAATTAAAAGACATACAAATAAGAGTAGGAGATCATATTTGATAAAGTCAAAACTAAAAATTAATTTAGAATCTATAATTGTGGATCTTAATTCAAAGGTTCTTTCTTAATATAGCCGAAGGACAGACCATATGAAAAGACATATCAAATATAAACCTAATAAAAATTACTCATATACTTGTTGGATAAGAAAGTATACATGTTAACCGCTATGTATACCTGTGCTCCATGGCTCTTTTACAAAATTTATAAGCTATAGTATTACGAAAGAAACAAAACTCTATAACGAACCGTTGATCGACTTTTTTTATTGATTGCACATTAATTGACAATATTTAATTTAATTATTTTTTTATATGTAAAATTTTATATTTAACTTATAAATATATACCCACAATAGAGTACGCGTGATGCGTATCAAATTCACGGCATCAACTTAAACATTGAGAATATATCAAAGAGTGTTAAAACATTCTAAATTTTTGACAGAGAATGTTGTGAAAAAAGAACATACAGACGATACTTTTCTAATAAGTATGCTCTTTTTTCCGTGATCTCCCTTTCCAAGTATTTTCAAATTTAAAAACTGTTCAAGTGCATTGTTTTTTTTTTTTTTTAAATTTCAAAAGCGGGTTATTATCTTTCACAAATTTTCAAAGGGGGATTCCTTAGCTGAGTCACATAATTATTCAAACCGCCATTTCTTAATCCCTGTTATAAAATTGATAATCATATGTCATGATCAGCATAAGAAGTTAACGTAGCTTAGCTAAATTGCTAACGTCTAGTTGCTTGCATCATCTAGAGATATTCTTTTTACGTAGGAAATTGATTGTTCCCTTCCAAGAACTTTCTGGATAACTCTTCTAATGGACAAAGACATAGTATAAATAACGGACGTTCTCTACCTAATAGAAACACAATATAGAAATTAAACCCTTTGCGTATACATCAATAGTCCGGCTAAATCGGCAAATATATCCAACAAATTATTAAGCCTTTTAAGCCAATCAGTAACGTTCAATGCCAGATCGTATTGATGACTTGGCTCTCATGATATCAGATATGGAATATGCAGAGAAACTGCAGATGCAACATGTTCTTCGAGCTTCTTATGAAAGTTCTCAAGGTTTCTGTGGAATTTGCAAAAAGAAAAAGAGAGCAGATCGAATGTTCAAACTCGAAAACTGCTCTCGTCATTCTTTCTGTTCTCACTGCATAGGCCTATATGTCCAATCCAAGATTCACGACAACATACTTGTCCAGGTTTGAGATGTCGTGTCGTAATTCAACCTGAATCTTGTAGGTCTATTATTCCAGTAAATGCTTTTGCAAGGTGGGAAGAAGGTTCGACCGAGTCAGCTATTCCTAATAGTGAAAAATTCTATTGTCCTTATAAAAGATGTTCATTCATGATCGACATGAAGAGATCGTTGAGTGCATTTGTCCTCTGTGCAAAAAACTGTTCTGTGCCAAGTGCCGAGTCCCTTGGCACGCTGGGCGTGATTGTGACAAGTTTCAAAAGGAAGAAAAAAACAGAGAAGATGAACTAAAACTTAAGCTGCTTGCTGAGAACAAAAAATGGAAGGAATGCCCCAAGTGCAAATCCATTGTGGAGAAGGTTGATGGCGGCATACACATGACGTGCAGGTTAATTATACACAGTTATACATATATTATAGTTAAAATAGCACGGGCTAGCCAGTTTTCAAACTGGTCATTCAAAAATAGCCAGCGTTTGCAAAGTTATTGAAAAATAGTCACTATTTTGCTGCAACAGTGACCGGTCCAGTATAATATACTGGAGATCGGTGCACCTGTATATGAAATTCAGCATATTATACTGGACCGGTATATTATGCTGGAACTCCATTATAATATGCTGGAGTTCCAGTATACTTATGCTGGAACTCCATTATAGTATGCTGGAGTTCCAGTATACTTATGCTGGAACTCCAGTATATTATGTTGGAGTATTTTCCGGATTTTGAACAATATTTTCGTTCAGATTTATCTTTACATGAAAAGTGGCTAAATTTCGATTACTTTTGAAACTGTGGCTATTTTTGAATGATCACTTGTAAATGTGGCTATTTTTGAATTTCTCCCTATATTATAGATGAGTTATCTTTATACAAATAGACAACCATATTCATTGTTTGTCAAGAGTTCTGTTAATTTTATTTTTAGTCTATGTTATATTTTAGTGAGTAGTTTACATTATGTAAATTAGGTCCCTTAGTTTAGCTTATCTATTCCAATTAAGTCCATATGTCTGTTATCACAATTGGGACATGTGTCAGTCCTAGAATTAGTACAAGGAATCTAATGTCGAATTATTGTTATATACACAGAGTCTGTACCGTGGAGTCTTACCATATATGAAATTATCATTTCCTCTGATTCTCTCTCTCTCTCTCTTCTCTCTCCCTCTTTCCCTTCTCTCTATTCTCAATTTAGTAACAGAGCTTAGCTTCTGTTACAATGGTATCAGAGCCTCCTGAGCTCCCTGCTACGACTGGTATATCTCAAACATCGGAATTTCAAGGATTATAGAATGAAATGCAGGCGATGCGTTTACAACTTTCATCAATTATGGAGGATACCGGAAAGAGATTTGAATCCTTGGAATCCACTCAAAATCAGTTCCAATCACAGCTAGATGAGGTCAAAGAGGTGAGTAAGAAGTTGGGTTTCATCATGGCAAACATGGGTCTACCTATGCAAGCTCCGTCGAGGCCGTCTACACCATCTCCGGTGACTGTCAATACCCCCTTGCAGCTGACTCTTCACAACAAACCCCCAACCCTCTGCTCATGCGGTACCGGCCATCTATGAACATGGTGGAGTGTCAGGTACTAAAACTCTAACTACTTCACATGCTATGGTCACCCTTCAACTTTTCCGGTTGGGAGGGGATTTACATTTCCACCAACCCCTTTGTTCACCAGTTCCCCTTTGTTTCAGAACCCGATTTACTCTTCTTCTTCCCCCTGTTACCTACCCCTGTTAATCCTACTCATGCTGCTAGCCCTGATTCTCCCCAGAAAACCTTGAAACCCAAAATGAACTTTCCAGAATTTGATGGATGTAACCCCCGTGGTTGGCTCAGAAAGTGTGAAATTTTTTTTGAACTGTATAAAGTTCCTGAACATGAGAAACTAAGCTATGCTTCCATGCATGTGAAAGATAAAGTGGATGTGTGGCTGGATAGTTATTTGGTGAACCACAGAGGAAGAATATCTTGGCAGAAGTTCTGTTCTGAAGTTTGTAGGAGGTCTGGAAACATTCGACCACAAGACATTGTGGACGAATTCAACAAAATCAGACAGTTGGGTAGTGTAGATCAATACTAGGAAAAGTTCAAGGAACTCACTAGTTACATGACCATCATTAACCCCTTACTAAATGAAACTCACTTTGTAGCCAGTTTCATTAGTGGTTTGAGGCCAGAATTGAAACCTTTAGTGAAGTTGGCTAATCCTACTACCATTATGGATGCATATGAGGTAGCAAGGCTGTATGAGGAATCCTTTGCTGCTTTTGCTACTCTTATTCCTTACAGACCTACCCAAAATTTCCCTCACCCTAGACCATTGGCCCTTACTTATCCAAAAAACCCACAAAGCACCAGAACAGCCCAACTTCCAGCTCCTACCCAACCTTTAAGAATTACCTACCCTCACCAGAAAGCCCCAACCACAAGTAGAGTTCCCCTCAAACCAAACACCATGGAGAGCCTCAGAGAACAAGGACTATGTTATAAGTGTAAGGAAAAATACTTCCCTGGTCATCAATGCAAGCCAAAAACCCTCCATGCTATGGAGGGTGTGGAAGTAGAAGGAGAACCTGAAGTAGAGGAGTTTGTGGATGTACCTGAAACTTTAGAGGAAATAACAGAGGAGCAAGCAGAAGTTTCCACTAATGTTGTTATGGGGTTGAGCACTACTGGAGGAGCAACTTCCACCATTATGTTGCTAGGGTATGCCAAAAAGATTCCAGTAACTATATTGATAGACAGTGGTTCAACTCACTCTTTCATTGATCCACACATTGTTAAGTTGCTGAAACTTCCTGTATAACCAATGAAAACCCCTTTAAGGGTGGTAGTAGCCAATGGACAGACAATGTTTTGTGACAAAGAAAGTCCCTTATTCAACTGGAAAATGCAGGATGAGCAATTCATTTTCAAAATTAGCTTGCTCAAGGTGGGAGGTTGTGATATGGTTCTAGGGATGGATTGGATTGATCATGTAGCTCCAGTTATACTTAATACCAAGCCCCATAGTATAAGCTTCATGAAATATGGAAGAATGGTGACCTTGATGGGAGTTAATGATCAACCTTGTGTGTCAACTGTGGATACCAAAACTCTAGAAAGAATGCTGCACTGTGGCACCTGTGAGGTAATGGCTGAAGTAAGAATGTTGAACTCTGTCCAGCAATCAAAGGAACAGAAAGAGTGGAGCCTGCCGTGGAGAACTTGCTAGAAACCTTCTCTGAGGTGTTCAAGGAGCCAACGAAACTCCCACCTAAGAGGAATTGTGATCATGCTATCAACATGGTCCCAGGAGCTCAACCATTCAACTTAAGACCTTACAGGTATTCTCATGACCAAAAGAATACCATAGAGTTTATTATCAATGACATGTTGAAGGCCAAGACCGTGGTCCCTAGTCAGTCTTCCTTTGCTTCCCCTGCCTTGTTAGTTAAAAAGAAAGACTCAACTTGGAGGCTTTGTGTAGATTATAGGAGATTGAACACTTTGACAGTCAAGAATAAGTATCAAATTCCTATGATAGATGACCTATTGGATGAATTACATGAGGCTACTGTGTTTTCCAAAATAGATTTAAGGGCAGGGTATCATCAAGTAAGGATGAAGGTTAGTGATGAGCATAAAACTGCTTTCAGAACCCATCATGGTTTGTGGCAATTCAGAGTTATGCCATTTGGACTAGCAAATGCTCTAGCTACCTTCCAATCCCTGATGAATGCAGTATTTAAGGAGAAGCTCAGAAAGTATATACTAGTTTTCTTTGATGATATTCTAGTATACAGTCAAAATATGAAAGATCACTTGAGGCACTTGGAAATGGTTCTACAATTGTTAAAAAGAAATTAGTTGTTTGCTAGAAAGAGCAAGTGTGAATTTGCTCAACCGCAAGTGGAGTATTTAGGACATATTATTTCAGGAAATGGGGTAAGCACTGATAAGAAGAAAGTGTCAGCCATGTTAGATTGGCCCCAACCGTCTACTGTGAAAGAGTTGAGAGGTTTTTTGGGATTAACTGGATATTATAGGAAGTTTGTGAAGAACTATGCTCTACTTAGCAGGCCCTTGACCAACCTGTTGAAGAAAGGAGGTTTTCAGTGGAACCCTGAAGCTACTGCAGCTTTTAACAGTCTCAGACAGGCCATGACAAATGCTCCTGTTTTGGCCTTCCCTGACTTCAGCAAACCATTTATATTGGAAGTGGATGCCTGCAACTCTGGAGTGGGTCATGTTCTCATGCAAGACAAAAGACCTTTGGCTTTTATGAGCCAAGCATTGAGTACAAGACATCAAGGATTATCTACTAATGAAAAAGAGTTGATAGCTCTTTTATTGGCTGTAGACAGATGGAGGCACTACTTACATCCACACCATTTCATAATCAAAACTGACCATTTTAGCTTGAAGTTTTTGCAGTAACAAAAAATCACTACTTCCCTGCAGCATAAAGGTTTAACTAAGCTAATGGGATTAAGTTATGAAATCCAGTATAAGAAGGGAGTGGAAAACTTGGTGGCTGATGCTCTGTCCAGGAGAAATGAATTACAATCTTCACAATGCCTTGTATTGACACAATTACAGCCTAAGTGGTTTGATGAAGTGATAGCCAGTTATAAGGATGATCAGGAAATAGTTCAGGCTATAACTGCTATTAGTACCAACCCAAATGACTATGTGGATGTCACCTTACAACAGGGGCTATTGAGATACAAAGGAAGGGTGTGGGTTGGTAAACATGGTCAGCTCAGGCATCAACTCATCAACACCATACACAGTTCTGGATTGGGTGGTCATTCAGGAGTAATGGCAACCTATCAAATAGTGAAGTCAATTTTTATTGGCCAGCCATGATTGAAGATGTGAAGATGTTAATTCAAGAATGTGATACATGCCAGAGATGTAAGGATGAACAAGTTGCTTATCCCGGATTACTTCAACCTTTACCCATTCCTGAAAAGGCATGGGAACACATATCGATGGACTTCATTGAAGGACTACCAACATCTGAGGGACACAACACTATTCTGGTGATAGTGGATAGATACAGCAAGTATGCACATTTCCTTGCCTTGTCTCGCCCTTTTACAGCTTCTCAAGTGGCCAGAATGTTCTTGGATACTATCTATAAGTTACATGGATTACCTAAGAGTATTGTCTCTAATAGAGACAAGATCTTTATAAGTAACTTTTGGAAGGAATTGTTCAGAATCCTACAGGTGCAGCTTTTGTACAGCTCTGCCTATCACCCTCAAACTGATGCGCAGACAGAAAGAGTAAATAGATGTCTTGAAAACTATTTGAGGTGCATGAAAAATCATAGACCCAAGGAGTGGAGTAAATGGCTTGCCTTAGCCGAGTTTTGGTACAATAGTAACTATCGTTCCTCCTTAAAAATGGCTCCTTTAAGGTGATGTATGGGTATGATCCACCACAACTGTCTTTTGAACTTATTGCTCAAACTAAGGTGGCTGCCACTGATCAAATCCTAAAAGAAAGACAAGTGATGGCCAAAGTGTTGAAGGAAAACTTAGAAAAGGCTCAGAACAGGATGAAGCTTTATGCTGACAAAAGAAGAACTGAAAGAGAATTTGCAGAAAGTGATTGGGTATATCTGAAGTTACAGCCATACATGCAATCATCAGTAGCTGTGAGGAAGAGTCTGAAGCTAGCTTCTAAATTCTATGGACCTTATCAGATCATTAAGAAGATTGGTCATGTGGCTTACCAGCTGGAATTGCCTCCTACAGCAAAAATACACCCTGTTTTTCACATATCTCAACTTAAGAAGAAGGTTGGGAAGCAAGTTGTTCCCTCTGTTGATCCTCCAATTTGCTCCCCTGAAGGACAGCCTCTTGTTGAACCTGTTGGTGCTGGACAGAAGAATGGCGAGGAAAGGAAATCGAGCTGCTACTCAGATACTAGTGCAGTGGGCTAATTTGTTACCAGAAGAAGCTACTTGGGAAGATTACAATTTCATCAAGTCTCAGTTTCCAAACTTTAAAGATGAACCTTGAGGGCAAGGTTCTGAAGGAGGATGGATTGTCAAGAGTTCTGTTAATTTTATTTTTAGTCTATGTTATATTTTAGTGAGTAGTTTACATTATGTCAATTAGGTCCCTTAGTTTAGCTTATCTATTCCAATTAAGTCCATATGTCTGTTATCACAATTGGGACAGGTGTCAGTCCTAGAACTAGTACAAGGAATCCAATGTCATATTATTGTTATATACACAGAGCCTGTACCGTGGAGTCTTACCATATATGAAATTATCATTTCCTCTGATTCTCTCTCTCTCTCTCTTCTCTCTCCCTCTTTCCCTTCTCTCTATTCTCAATTTAGTAACAGAGCTCAGGTTCTGTTACATTGTTTACTTTTTATAGCCATATACATATATTATAGACAGTTAAACATATATTTTACATGAGTTATACATATATTATACATTAGCCACTTAATTTTAGTATAAGCGGTTCAGTGGACGGCTATTTGGGTTAATTCTTCTTTTAGATTAAGATATTAGGTGGACCATTTTTTGGGCTAATTCTTCTATATCCTATAAATTGCGGATTCAGGTGTAAAATAATCTATTATTCCACTATAAGAGAAAGGAGTGAATACTATGCGAAATAAATGAGTTTGATTGGATATTGCTTACTCAAAGTTAATTATAATATATGTAAGAAGAAAATTAGAGAAGTATAGGGCGGGTTTTTGTACCTCATGTGGCGCCAAATACCCCCAACTGATAGAGTGTAGCGATAACGTCTAATAAAAATTGGTCGGCTAATAGTGACTTGTTTTAAAGTAGTATGTAACGGCTATTGTAAAAGAAACTAAAGGCTCAAAATTCATCAAACAATGGCTCTCCTCTTCAATGCAAATCTCCTCACAACTCCTCCCAATTTCCACTCATCTGCTTCGCTCTGCAACTTCACCCCCTCAATTCCACTTTCCCATTTTAAGCAACTTCCCAATTACTCTTCTCTTAGTATTCGTTGCTCTACTAGTGAAAGCCAACAGAGTGAAAGCCAGGAATCCAATCAAGATGCACCAAAGAAGAAGAAAAGACTCTCTGAACAGTCCTCATGGGAAGCCAAAGATTCCGACGGCAACGATTATCTTTTCAGGCTTGGCGCTGAAGCCGATAATATGAATATCGCTGTTGGTGCTAGGGCTGGAGTCATCGATGATCTCTTCGCCGGCAATTTCCTTGGAAAAGACTGTAAAATACTTCAATTTTGCACTTTCTTTACAATTATCCTAATCTCTACAAAAATTTGTTCCGCTTAATTTTTTAATTTTTTTTCTGTGTTTGTCTTTTTTTCAGCGGATATTGTGTTTGATTATCGACAGAAGGTGACTAGGTCGTTTGCGTACCTTCAAGGCGACTACTATATTGCTCCGGCGTTTCTGGTACATTAATTCTATTGGTGGTTTTTTCAATTTGTTCCTTTATTTGTTTGAAAATTAATCAATTTGAGTTCCTCACACACATTTTTTTCTTTGTGTTCTTCATGTGAACAGGATAAAGTGGGTAAGTGCCGCCTTTTTAATCTTTCAACAGCTAATTCTACGCGATTATTGTACCTTGTGTATGAGTACTCGTGCTTCGGTGTACCAAGATGAGTTTGACTCTAGCATTTTAGTTTCCTTTCGAATCTTACTTTCTTGCTGGAGTGAATAATAGGGATCAGCTGTTTTTCTGATGCCTGCTTGACTGTGGATTAATTACTGTTCTGTTTGGCTCCTCTTTCTAGCTATCAGTAGAAAGACAACCTTTTCTATTGTACATTTTCTTTTTTGGGTTAATTCTGGAGAGAGATTTGACTAAGAATCTTTTGACTTTTGAGTGTTCAAGAAAAAGAGAATCATGATTTGCTATTATTTCAATTTATATAGGTGCTTTCACTTTAGCAGCTAAGGTGGTACTCAATCAACCTTGCGGCAAATTTAAATTTCCTTTAATAAGAGGCTATATAGAAAACTTGTCTTGATGTCTAATTATGGACTCAAAAGACTAATCTACGTTTTCCGCACCTGGTACATAACATGTTTTCTTGCAAAACTCTTTCCTTTCCTTTGGTTTGGATGTGTATCTGTAAGTTCTGCAGGTATAAAATTGGTACAGTAGTTCATGTTTTTGGAGGATTTAACATCTACACTTTTATTCAGATTTTAACTTGTGAACTTGTTATTTCACCCTGCACTTCTTTTATGCTATTATGGCAAGCAGAGCTTCCTTATTTAAAAGCATTGGTGTTTAACATTTTTTTCCTGGCCCCATTTCAATGATATGTTGACTCTTACACCTGCAGTGTGTCACATTGTGAAGAACTACATTTCTCATCTTTTGAACGCCAAAGTTCCACTGATTCTAGGCAAGTATGTTTTCTTTTCCCATTTTGTTGTTGGCAACTTTAGGATCTTTACATGTACCTTATTCTGAGAAAGTATTTTTTTATACAAGTAATATTTATTTTCTGATGGAGATTTGAAAGCAACAATTTCCTGCACTGCTGTTCCTACTAGAAATACCCTGCACTTCACATTTTATTCTAGTGCTGGACTATCTTAGATATTTTCTCTATTCTTTTACATTCCCTGATTCTGATAATTGCTTTACAATCAAATTTTTATCATAATTATAATTTTTATCATGCACATACCATGATCTTGATACTCCGTGGATATTGTTAGTTTTGCTGCAAAAGTTTTGTATTATGCTTGTTCAGCTTTTGAGCTGAATTTTAGGGGGATGTGAGAAGATATTCTTAAGATAATATTTTTTGTAACAGGCATTTGGGGAGGAAAGGGGCAAGGCAAATCATTTCAGACTGAACTGATCTTTCAGGCAATGGGGATTGAACCTGTCATTATGTCTGCAGGAGAACTGGAATCAGAAAGAGCTGGTAGAATTATTTCTGGTTTCTTTATAAATTGCTGAAGAATGGTTATAAAAAATTGCTGAAGAATGATATAGACAGGAACACTCCATACTTTTTGGACATATTGACCAAAATTCGAACTTGAGTAACTATTATCATCCTTGAATGAAAAAACAAAAAGAAAAACCACCTTGCAACTAATATTTCTGAACTGACAAGCCAGGGTGGCAATCTACAGTATAGACATACAAAAATGGCTTGTGATATCTTCCTTTCTGGGATATTTTTTAGTATGACTTGGAAAAAAGTTAACCATGTTGATGTCAGATTCTGTTTGATGATTTTTTAGATGCAAATGTGGACACATAATTGACTTGTCGTTATTCCTACTTTGATATTGCTCCCACTGTCGTATCTGGAAAGAGTCTGTAAATAAACCTTGGCTGCCTTCCATTTAAGTTTTTTTACTAGATCAATTATCACAAGTGCTATGCTTAGTTAAAGCATTGTCTTAGAGGAACCAAGATTTACTATTTTTGGTTCAGAAAAGTATAATTGGCTTTAATCATATATTTATCCAAGAGCTAGAGACCTTCACCTTCATCCAACAATTTTATAGGTTAGTATGAGAGAAGACATTTCCGTAATGAGACACAAAATTTATATGCATAAACTCTCTTTCCAACTCGATTTCAACGACTCATATTGTGACCATCTCGGATGGTGATCATACTTCTTTCATTTTTCCTGATTACCTTCAAGTGAAGAGCATAATTTTCCAATTTTATAATCTGTGTTTCTTTTACCTTTTTTAAATATATTTTTTACTTTTACAGGAGTTATTTATTTATTTTCTTTTTTATCTTTCCTCTAACAGGAGAACCAGGCAAGTTAATACGTGAACGTTACAGAACTGCTTCTCAAGTGGTCCAGAACCAAGTTAGAAGCTTTACTGCTTTTATTACTGGTACATGTATAAGTTTGTATGTCTAGGTTGTGTTATTCAATATAGGTTATGCTATGATTTTTGTTATATACTATGACTTATTAGCTGCTTTAATTTTGACACTTACATTTATCATTTCTGGTTTTCTGTTTTCCGTGACAATAGTTCTTAAGTAATAGATCTGTTTTTTTTTTTTTTGAATAGAAATGTATAGAGAATAAGTTACAAATGTAAGCTTATTTAATCTTACAACTTACAAATTAAAGTTTATCCAAAACATTAAATAACAAAGTTCCAAATGGATGTATGTGATAAATATGTACGCTCCTAATATTGCACACTATCTATTTCTTCCTTTCATGTTTTAAGTTCCACAATATTTTTCATTCTCCTAGGTGAAAAAGAAGCAAAAGAACACCACACACACACACACCCCAAGTTTAGATTGAGAGGCAGATGAAATTGAAACAATAAGAATAACACATCCATGATATTCCATGCTTCACTGAGAATGTGCATTTGGTCCACTGAAGAAAGAGCAGCTTCACAGCACAGGATATGCATGCATTGTCTGTTTCAGTTATGAACGACTGTTACAAAACATGCATTTTTAATTGCGGGTTCAAAAGTAGTTGCATTAATTCTCTCTCCACTTTGGCCTTTTGGGCATTTGGGGAGGGGAGTGATGGAATTTCCTACTAATAGTTGCACATTAGAATGATTATGAAGAAGGTTGTGAAATACTATTCCGCGAATTGCAGAATTTGTTCCACTTCATATATGCAGCTCACTAGTTGAAGTTATGAGTTATTGTGACTTGTTGAATTTTCTCTATTCCTGCTATAATTCTCTCTGAAGTCTTAACATTTAACTTGAACAATTAATGAACTGCGTTATGGTTCCTATTGCTTAACAGGGAAAAATGAGTTGTTTGATGATCAATGACATTGATGCTGGCCTTGGCAGATTCGGTAAGCTATATTATCTTTACTTGGATGTTCAAATCTACACTTGCTGGTTATTCTTTTTTCAGTTTCTATCAAGCGTCTCTTCTGTCTAAATCGTTGTATATCTTTTTGCTCTCTTTTTAACCAAGAAATAAATACTGTCATTAAAGAGATTGTTTCTTTTCCTGTGAAGGTAACACTCAAGTGACTGTCAACAACCAAATTGTTGTTGGAACTCTGATGAATTTGTGTGATAATCCTACAAGGGTAAGCGTTGGGCAAGACTGGAGACAAAACGATATAACACACAGGATTCCTATTATTGTTACAGGAAATGATTTTTCAACAATGTATGCTCCCCTAATTCGTGATGGGAGAATGGAAAAGTTCTATTGGTACGCCCCCCCCCCCCCCTCTCTCTCTCGCTTGTCCATTGGTTCATTGGTTTCTTTTCTTGCAACTTGGGAGTATCTATAGGAGTCACTTGTATTACAAGTAATATCAGTTAATGAAGGTCTAGTGCGGTACAGAAACCTCAATAGGTCTATCCTTCCTCGGTCTAATTTTTTCTAAACATGTTTCTTTGAAAAGGTAAGATAACTTGATAAATAAGGCCAGCACTAAGTATGTGCTGATGAAACTGTACAATGTTGGCAAAGCAAAAAACCCAAAAGTATTCCCCAGCTAATCCTGTAGTGAGTCTATTGTCTGTAAAATAGATTCAGCCTCATTTACATGTTCCAATCTACACCAAAACAAAACAAAAATATACAATTAGCCTTTAACATGTGAATAGAATTAGTAGAATCTTCAAAGAGATGTCATATTCCACCAAAGAGATTTACTCTTCCATTTCCTTTTCTAGTCCATGATCTCGTCAAGTCAGTTGTTTTCCTGGCATAGCCACTGCATACTAGTGATATTCAAGAAAAGCTGCCATAGTTGAAGAGTGACTTGGCAGGGATAAATTGCTGATGCTCTCTTCTTGACTCCCACACAGAAAACATTTACTGCATAATGCCAAGCCTCCCTTTTTCAAATTCTATTGCGTGAGACAAGCTTCATTACTCACTAACCATGTAAAACAAGCAACCTTGACTGGTGCTTTGGTCCTCCAGATTTGTGCCCATGGCCGAGCCTTTTGCAGATTCTCCACTTCTGTTAGACCTCTCTAGCATAAACTCACTTAGGGTGTCTTCACTGTTAGAAAGTCACTGGCAGGTGTTTAGAAGATTCAAAAATTCAGCAGCCCCAGTTACCTCCCAATCATAGAAATTCCTTCTAAAATCTATGTTCCAAATCCCATTAAGTCTGCTGTCAGCCAGAGAAAGCAATTTGTTTACTGCTTAGGAGAATAAATCTGGAAATAAATCTATCAAAGTAGCTGCACCAATCCAGTTGTCCAACCAAAAGAAAATATTCCTTCCATTGCCCACTTTGAAATCATTCCTAATTCTTGAAGCAAGGCCATAGTGATCTGATTTCCCTCCATAGGGTGTCTGCACATCTTTGGTTAGTGTGTTTTATTACTGTCATCAGACTAAGATGGTGCTGAGAAGATTACATCCAAAAACATGATCAATTGTTTTCCTGCCTAACTGTGCAGTGATCCAACAAAATGTATTATGGTATTCGCATCATTTACAAGGTCCATATTACACAAAAAGCTACGGAGATCCTTCCTAGATTTCATTTTGTGGACCACATCATAAATAAGGGTAGGACACCTATTTTTTTCGTTTGAACTAACTGGTGTTCATTTAGCGTTCAAGTTAACATCATGAACTTGGCACTTTCAAGTTTATGAAAATTACAACGCCGTTGTAGCTAATATTGGTAGTGATTAATTTATAAACTTTGGTTTCCGTGTTGATTTTAAATTATGATAACTGTTATACATAAACTTAACAAAAAATTCTCAGTTGATCAAAAATAATAATGCTAACCTATTTTTAAGAATTGGTTTTTGGACCTAACTCAATCTCAAAAGCTAGCCAAGACCATATAAGGAGACCACAACTCATTCCCTCAACCAATGTGCGACTTAACACTGTCCACATGCCTAGGACTGCACAACTTGGGCGTGAATTACATAAGGGGCCCAACATTGAGAAACACAACAACATGGGTCAATGTGCTTGGCTCTGATACAAGATGAAGAAATGGACCTTGAGCCTAACTCAACAGGATTGCCCAAGAGGCCAAGACCATATAAGGAGACTACAACCCATTCTCTCAACCGTTGTGGAGCTTGACAATATATAAAGCTTTTCAACCCTTTGGAAATAATTTATATGTCCTCCATGGATAACAATTTGTTGTAATGCATTTCATGGCAAGTAGTGACTATTTGCTCTTTCATGGTACAGGCAGCCCACCCAAGAAGACATCGAGAATATTGTTTGCAGAATGTACGAGAAAGATGGCATAACAAAGGATGAGGTTGCGACCATTGTTAATACATTCCCGAATCAAGGTGACTAACCATGAGAATTATTTTTGCAGCTCTCATGGCACATATTCAAAGTTTTGATGATTTTTGTGTTGGCTCCCACTTTGCTTTCTTTCCCTTGTATATCTCTAAAAGCAACACTATTTAATAGGTACAATCACTGTTTTGGTACAGAAACTAGGGCATGTTTCAGTTTTATCTAATAGATGGCCCAAGTATGGTGTGTTTAACACACTTTGGAAAATAAGGACTTATGATCTTGCACCATCACATTGCTGCATATGTTGTTATGGGACTATGTAATTGGTTAAGAATTGGTTCAAATATTACACTTCATGATCATAAACGGTTTATATTACTAGATTGTCATGTAGACAGTAGATCTAATGCAATATGCAAAGATGAGAAAGGTCCTTTTTCCTCTTATATATCTTGTTCATCTCTTGGCAGCATTGGATTTTTATGGAGCTATGAGATCTAGAACGTACGACCAGTCCATCCTAAAGGTAATCTAATTAGAGCAATATCATTTTACTTTATTTATTGCCTCTTTTACCTATAAACTACTCCTCTATCATGTTTCAAAGGTCTCTTCTTGTGTTTTTTTGTTGTGACAAATAGTTGGTTACATAACCTTCTCTCCTTTTTGTCACCTAAGATGAAAAAAAGGTAAACATCGTTAAAAAAATTCTTTATCAAAGTCTTAGATTATTGGGGAAAAAATGATTTAATTGTTTGTTTAATATCAATTTTCAAATTAGTTTCCAGATGATGGGAAAATGTGTAATTTGGTGAACAATGACCTTATTATGTCTGAGGATGGACAAAGATGTCAAGTTGCTGAATTATGATCATTGCTGCATTTGTATACCTGAAGCTAAGTGCTCTGTAAGATGCTTTTATGTCAGCAAAGGAGAAATGAATGAATAAATAAATAGATCCATGGTTTCTACTATTCTAAGGTTGGAAAACTACATTCCACATTTTCCTTTCTACCCTGAGAGACAAAAGTAGATGACCATGTTCAGGTATAGCTAAAAAGGTTCATGCTTTTTGTATTTTTTCCGATTTTCCCTAGATTCACATGATGGAAGATCCTTTAAGAGAAGTTCATTAATGTTGTGAAAACTTATCAGAAGACAGACGTGTATAAATTACTCTCTTCAACTCCCTTCCATTTACAAAGTTTATGCATTCTTTAATCAATGGTAGAAATCTTGGAACTGAAAGTACTTTTATTAGGAAATCTCTTGGGATTGAGGCATAGTTTTTGTCAATGTTGTAGAATAATGTTATCATTTTTCAGGAAAGTGTAGAGCGATAGAACTAGTAACAGTTGATGAGAACTCAGTATTATGTAAGAGACTTGCTAGTCTATTTAGTACCTTGGGGGCAATTCTTGTTGTTTTCAAAATCAGAGTCATAATACAAGAGTTGCCAAAATCATATGGAGGACTATTGCATCTAGTGCTTAAGATAAGATACTAATCCAATATCTATAGCATTCCTCTATGACGTCTGTTTCTCTGATTTGTTAAAACCAGCCAGCAGGCGTTGCAACTTTTCAAGCTGGTCGGTCATTCCAGCTCGAAGGTGCACAAAAGAGTGGGTTAATTACATAGAAGGTCGTTGAACTTATGTATAGTCTAGTTGCAGGAAAATCATCAAACTAATTTTTATAACAAAGAAATCACTCAGCTTTCACTAAATATCCTACAATATCAATTTGGCCAAAAAGCTGGTGAAGGTTAGCCAGAAGCCCAGAACTCATCCAGCACATTTTAAGATAACTTTTCCTTAAAGAAATCATTTTAAACTAGAAAATGCTCCCTAACTTTAGAGTAGCAGACTATAACTTAAAGAAAGGGCAGATTAATTAGCCCTAGATTAATCCTTGGAAATGAGTAAATCACCCACATACATGCATAAATCAGTAAATAAAAGGATTAATCCTAATGCTTAAATTGATCGATACCCCGCATCTCCATTGAAGCCATTAGATGTTTCCTATGTAATCCTAATGCTTAAATTCACAAAATGAACTCGAATGCAACCATTAGCCGTATGTTAGCCCTAGATAATGACTAAATCACACACATATATGCATAAATCACTAAATGAAAAAGTTGTTTATGCATGTCACTTTAATCCGATAATGACTAAATCACACACATGCACACATAAATCATTAAGTAAAAAAGTTTTTTATGCATGTCAATTTGATCTGATAAAAGATTGTGCATAATCAAAAATAAGTTATAATCTGCTCTTTTTAAGTGAGGGAGATTTTTTTTTACTTTAAAGGGATTTTTAATGGAAAGAATGATTATAATATGTGTTTGGATGAGTTCCGTTCGACGTTCACCGATTTTTGGCCAAATTGATATTCTAGGATATTTATGAAAGTTTTAGTATTTTTTGGTTTGGAAAAATAGTTTGATGGTTTTCCAGCAGCCAAACTATACGATGTGAGTCATGACGAACATAGGCCTCATCAATCTCACCATCAACTGTTCTTGCTTATTATTGGCGATTACAACTAATATATTGCGATTGGTTCTTTTTGACCTCAATGCTGCGCAAGTTTCTAACATAACGCTACCTTTCAAAGGCTTGATTAAATTTCAGTTACTTATTTGTGCTTTCTGCTTTTATGCAGTGGGTTGAAGACACTGGAGGTGCTGAAGATATTGGCAGAAGATTAATTCGTCAAAGAAAGAAAGGAGAACTTCCGGTTTTTGTTCCTCCAGAGGTAAGGCATTTTCTGTTTTCCTTTCTTTTTCATGAAAATTAAGACAGTGTCAGTGCAGTGAGCAATTCTATCCTTTTTCTTAGTGAAATTTTACAAACATGCTAAGCCACTAATCTTCTTTAGGTCTTAGAATAGTGCTTGGCCTGTGGTCTAAGCCACTAACCTTCATGAGATTTAAGAATAAGAGGTCGGAGAATAAGTGGGAAAGCGATATTTGAGAAGAGAAACCAAGTTTATGCAATGACTTAGCTCATGGAAAATGAATGTGCTTTTCTCCTGTAAAGTATGGGAAGACCTTTTCAGCTTCCTCCTCAAGAGTGAAATTTGAAAAGAAGTAGAGCATCTTTAATCTCCAGATGACTTAAGACCTAGTGTAACCTTCCATGAGTTTGCCCCTAATCACCTAACGTTTCAACCGAGCCCCGGGATGATGAAGTCTTCCAGCTAAGCGTGTGCCTGAAAACGATCTTCCTTTCCTTTCACCTCTTCTCTTGAACTCGATCATATTGTTTTCCCTTCTTCGTATCGAACTCACACAGCTCGTCCAAGATTCAATGTCGGCCCTCATCCAGAAAAAACAAAAAAAGAATCTTCAATGTCGGCCATGCTGTGACAATCCCTGAAGGTCTTCCTCACAGGCTTGCACCTTCGTAGCTTGGATTTCAAGAGCCAACTAGAAATGGATTCAAGCTACCCTTCTCTTCACCATAACTTAAACTTGCATTAATCAGTAGCTCAAATTGCCCCTGATTTTTTCGCAAGAAAAGTGTTAGGGCTAGAGAGAATAGTTCCTCTCTCTCCCAACGGGCTGGGCCTGGTTCTGCATTAATTGCTACCTGGCAACAGAATTTTAAGCATTATAGCATAACGAAAAAGGGTTATTTGTAATGCAGTAGTTCTTTCTCTTTGTTTTTCTTCAGGTCGTGCTCCTAAGCTTACCAATCTAAGGATGGACCTTCGTTTTCCCAATAAAGTCTAACATTGCACCTTTCGAGTAAGGTGTATTAACATTAGAAACAAAGTCTTGATGAATTCGAATATAGTAAGGTCATCCTCCATAGTGTGGATCATTTATGGATATTAAATTCATCAAGAGAAATTAGTCTCGTTGTTATCCTTTTTTCCCTTGTAAGTTGAAAGGAAGAGTTAGCAGACAAGATCTGTAGTAGCTCTAGCTTGCCTAGAAATTGTTTAAGGTTAAGGTTCAGTGGGAATTCTGCTGATCTTAAAGTGTGTTCCAAGTTGCCTAGTTGCCCATATTTGGTCAAATTGTTCTGCAGCTTCTTTGACTTTTCTGGTTGAAATAAATGCATTGTGTCAAAACTAGAGAGGGGGCTAAGTTGCTCCGACATAGCAGTTTAGGTGCCGCACCCGTGTCGACACGACACTAGTATGGGTGTGGGTATGGGACCCGTACCCGATATGGTCAAACAATTTTGGGTACTTTGACCACGACGGACAGAAAAATTCGAGACGAGATACAATTTGATTACCGAAATCAGAACTAAAACTAGGGTAAATTTAAAGAAAATAGCATATCTTATCTAGGAAATCAATCTTTTACTCATCTACAACTTGAGAATAAAAAGGAAATCCACACTTTACAAGCTATACGTAAGTATTCCACAAAATTTCTCATAATTAGAGAGATTTTTATTTTTTTAAATTATTTTTAGCCGGATCCCTGCACCCGTATCCGTACTAGGATCCTTTTCCCCGAATCTTAAAATTTACATCTTGAAAGATCCGACCTCTAGATCCGCACCCGTGTCGGACACCCGCACCCATGTCCGAGCAACTTAAGAGAGGGGTCAATTTAAAATGAAAGTATGGTGGTGACTCGACTCAATTCATCCCAAATTTGCTTGGGCCAATAGAGTTGGGTCAAATATGTAATGGATAACAGATTATAACACATCCCGCCCAACCCAAGTCCATTTCTTGAACAATTTCTCGTTACAATTGTGTATAAAGAATCTTTCTATCCATTTATTCTGTTCTTTCCTTCTAGTAGTTTAGAGAATTGAGTAACTTATTGAGTGCTTTGTAGCCTTAGGTCTTCACATAGGCGGGGTTGAGAATCAACTAGAAGACTACTGAGTTTTACCCTACTTCAGTGCATTTGAAGGTCAATTTGGGTTGAACCATTGCAACGGTCCTTGATTATATCACTTATCTAAGCTGTCAAACTTACTAACCTAACTTGTCAACCTTTACGCTAGTCTGATAAATTTAAGCTAATTTTGATATCTTATAGTATGCTTTACTCTGATGAGGATTAGTATAATCTACCTTAACATTTTTTCTCCCAACTAATCATTCGCTCATCTTGTCTGTTTTATTTTTCTTGGACAGCAAACGGTTGAAGCCTTACTTGAATCAGGATACTCTCTTGTCAAAGAACAAAAGTTGATTATGGATAGCAAACTTTCAAAAGAATACATGAAGAACATGGATGAATAGTACGTGACTATATGGTTTATAAAGGCTTGATATTATTTTGTGTACATCTTGATATTATCCGTAAAGGACGAACAGGAAAAAGGGAATCTAAGTTTATTTTTTCTGTTCTTTTTTTTTTTTTCTTTTTTGCAAAAGAGCTGAATATTTTCCTCTCTGTAATACTGAGGTCCCAAAATCAGGACATTCCAGAAACTTTTTTTGAGAAAAAGGATGTGAACTCCCTATTTATTGTTTAAGTAAATGATTTAAAGTCGTTGGCTTGAAGGGGAGCCTTGGAGCAACGGTCAAGTTGTTTCCGTGTGACTTATAGGTCACGTGTTCAAGCCGTGGAATCAGGTACTTACTGATACTTGCATCAGGGTAGGTTGCCTACATCACACCCCCTTGGGGTACGGCCTTTCCCCGACCCTGCGATGCTTTGTATACCGAGCTGCCCATCTAAAGTCGTTGGCGTCTGCTTTTATGATGGCCCCTGGTATTTTAAATAGTGTGACTATAAAGTAGGTACATATTCATCTCTCAAGGGCTAAAGTCCCCTTCTAATTTAATGTGAGTTAAGGTAGTTTACAAATGGACCATTTCCTTTCCCCACAGCCCCGCCATTTTGATGAGTATAGGATGATCTTGACTAACTGCACTTGGTACTTTTCTGATGGAAGCCTGCTTTCATTGGGCTCACTTATTGTGAGAAACCTGTTTTTGTATGGGGAATTACCAGCTATGTCCATTTATAAGTAGTTCATTATAAAAATTGGTCAATTGGTAAAATATTACTAAATTAGCCAAATTAGCCAATTAGCTATTTGTAGCAAAAAAAATATCAAATTTTTGCTTTGTTTTGAGTGGGTATTATTAGAATAGATTGGGCACAACTTAAGGAGCTTGAATCTCAGTTTTGGGATGATTTGGTGAAGTTTTGAGGTGGTTTGAATTAAAAATTCGAAGTAAAAGCTGAACATGAAAAAAAATGATATGTGTATCACACTATGTATCATTTGTGTATCACATATGTATCATATTTGTATCAATTGTGTATCACATGTATATCCATGTATATCTGTGCGTGAGATACATGCATGATACATGTTTGATACATGTGTCGCAGAAAACTTTTTTGAACTCGATTTAATTACGAATTTTGATACAAAACTAGTCCAAATCACCTCCAATCTTCCTCAAATTTTGTATATTGACTTATCTATATATTTTCAATGAATTTTAACTATATTGACTTATCTATATATTTTCAATCTTGTAGTGTGTACTTTATTACCAAGGGACCTGAGCGAATGTATAGGGTGAAAATTATGCAGGATCAGAAGTCGTTTCAATGAGTTTTGTGCTATAGAATCCTCACAATTCCAATTCTGTCAAGTGACAAGAAAATATGTATAAAATTTACAAAACACCAATTGATTATATCCTTTTCCCAAAGGCCTTTACCAAATACAGTAGCAGAGTGAAGAAATTAATTTACATAAACCAAACATCGAAATTTCTGGATTTGAGATTCGGAGACTCTTATCAAGAAAATTGAAATTACAGGCCATGGTGTCATACACTAATAGCTCAATTTCACACTGGTGCAAATATTTGAAGCATGGCTGCTGGACTAAAAAGACTTTTAAATAATTATATATTAAAGAATGACAACCAGATTAATCAAATCAAAAGTCCAGATTACCGTTAAAATACTATAATCAAAGGAAGTCACAAATATATATATATATATATATATATATTAAGATCTTTTTATAATCGTGCCAAGCTTTGTCCTTAATAAAATCAATCGAATGAATGGCTCTCGCTGACGAATTTGAGGACCGTTGTATACATCATTCATCATGCCGAAAAAATAATACATAATCGCAATGAAAGAAATGCCAAAGGCATTATAAATTCATAGAGGGACAAGAAGTCAAAATCCAATTGATTAAAAGCATTAATGTTGTGCATTTCAGTGAGTTAGGAGGGGAGTGTTCTTTATTCCATCCTTAGAATAAGAAATTTTATATATCTTACTTTTATCTGTTATAGTAGGTAACCGTCTGATTCTTAAGATTACAAATTTCACCTTTTACGGAAGATTACCGTAGTTATATTTTGTATGGCCTGATAATGTAAAAAAATATATATATATTATCGGTGTATATAAGTTATAACTCTATATAAAATGTGTCAAGATCATATAAGATAATAAGAGTAGTACTTAATATTGTGGTGTAGGGCTTCTTTCAAGGTAGGTGAGCTAGTGTTTTCATGCTTCATGAAATTCCCACTTCTAAAACAGAATAGAGTGGTCCATTTTGCTAATCCATTACTTAATCAAACTATTTTCAAAACCTAACAAAGTGCTTAAATTTTTTTTTGCCTTTATGACTAACTAAGAGGTTTCACTTCAAATTTTTTAAACATACCATCATGATCAGTGAAGAATAAAACCACTAAAATAGTCTATTTCTTTAAATTAATTGCCATCCCTCCAAGGGAAAAGAAATTAAGAATAAAATAAAAATCATCAGTCCCAGCAAAATTAAAATAATAGTATTCCATGGTCTAATTAGGGATAAACCTATTTTATAGAATAAACAAAGAAAAAGTATGATGAGAATTATTTATTAAAGTTCATAAAAAAATTTAGGTACTAATTAATTAAGAGGTTTCTAGTCTTGAATAGTTAATTAAAAAAGTGACAATATCTGGGTCACTAAAACTGTTAGTTGAAGTTGACGAAACGCAAACGAAATCTTTTGGTCTATCCATCACCACACTCTTTACACTTTGTTTTCTTTTTTCTTGTTCCTTCTGATCTTTTTCTTTTCTTGTGTTTTTTAGGAAAGATTTGTACTATTAGATGCGCGCTTTTCAATTATTACGAATACATAATTCAAGAATTTACGTATAACACACACTTGCACTACCTTTGTCCTTTCAATTCCGTTATTTTTTTCCGGTATAGATTCAATTTCGTTATTGTAGTGAAGATTTAATTCAGTAACTCTTGATTATGCCCCAAAATTACAGGGAGAATTGATTTTTTAGTCCTTTACAAACAGTTCATCCAATCGCTTAAACTAAAAATAGTCCATGGAGGTATAATATATGCATAATTTATATATTATATATGTGCAATTGTATATAATCAATAATAATCTATGCATATGACTAGAAAAAGTAAATAATGAATATGACCGGCTATTTGTGTAAAGATCCAAAAAATTATGGTAGGGGTTGAAAAATTACGAGGCAATAATTTACGTAAAAATTGCACGGGGCGCCCTATTTGGTCGCCCCCATTTAACCTATACCCATCTTTTTTTAAAGTTTTAACTTGTACTCACTTTTTAAACAACTTCAGCCCCCTTTCTCCTCTTCCTTCTCCTCCTTCGTTTTCTTCTTCTTCTTCTTCTTCTTCTTCTTCTTCTTTCTTCTGCTGCTGTTGGTGCTGCTATGAATATACAGTAATACAGATATATGTTGAATCCTGATGACTCATATATCAAGTTTATGAGGGTTTTATGAAGCTTCTCGCTCTCTCTTTCTTCTTCTTTTTGCTTTCTGTATTGTATCTTTTCCTTTCTCAGTTGCTCATCCTTTATTTGTTTTTACAATATAGCTTCTGCACCAGCGGGGTACAGACACCATAATAATCCTGTGTTAAGAAAATTGAACCATGAGTTACTAGTGTTTCAATCTGGCTAGTATGTTAGAAAACTTTTTCAAAAACTTCAGCTTTATAGTGCTGAAGTTTTTACAAATGAACTAATAACTTCAACATCTTCTGCTGAAGTTTTTGAAAAAGCTTTATGATAAAACTATGAATCCAGGATAAAAAAACTTCAGCTTATTTAGTGCTGAAGTTTTTACAAATGAACTAAATATCTTCAGCATCTCTGCTGAAGTTTTTGAAAAAGCTTATCCAGGACAAAAAAACTTCAGCTTATTTAGTGCTGAAGTTTTTATAAATAAACTAAATAACTTCAGCATCTTCTGCTGAAGTTTTTGAAAAAGCTTAATGACAAAACTAATGAATCCAGGACAAAAAACTTCAGCTTATTTAGTGTAATTACAAGCAAAAACTTCAGCAAATAGAGAACAAAACTTCAGCTACTATGCTTAAGTTCAGCAATTACAAATAAAAACTTCAGCAAATAGAAAACAAAACTTGAGCTACTATGCTTAAGTTCAGCAATTACAAACAAAAACTTCAGCACACTTGGTTCAGCACACTTGCTACTTCAGGCCCGTCTACTAGAATGCTGAAGTTTTGCGTGATTGCCTTTGCTACTTCAGCCCCGTATGCCGAAGTTACGCGAAAAAGCGGGTACGCTTGCAATTTTTTTTCCAAAGCGGATATAAGTTAAAACGTGACCCAAAAAACGGGTATAGATGCAAATCCCCCATAATTTACAGACTACGATAAGTGTTCATCCGGTAATAATTGTGGTATCCCTAATTTGGTATCTAACTCTAAGAGAATAATGTACATTCTTTCGGAGATTAAACAATGAAAACAACTACATAATAATTAACCCAATACTCACTAACCATGGTTTAGCTGTCATTCTAAAGTTACAATCTATTGGGTTGGAAAACTAACTAAGATTCACTTTCCCCCAAGAGTCATATTATCAAGTTGAAAACAACCGCATCAACTTGATGACTATTTGACCAAACAATATATGGCTGTTTTCTTGAATCATGGTGTGATAATCCCCAACAACCCTCCATTAAAAATTTTGTAAATCAGTGGTTAGAAGGTTAATGCAGCCTAATTTAATCTCTTTTTTTTCAACGTAAAGCCAAGCCAAGATTAAAACCAGTATAAAGTAGAAAATAAAGGAGAAATAGACCAGATGATTTTGTTTTATCACTAATTAAACAAAAGCATCATATGATCCTTTCAACTGTCCTAATGTAATTGGCCAAATATCTTGCTCCCTTGAACAAAAGTAACTCCTTGTTGTTTGATATTAGGACCGTTTGTCCGTAGATGTTTTTCTCGATTTTTTTTTTTTTTTCAAAAACGTGGTTGTGCATAAAATTTTACAAGTTTTTGAAATTTTTTTCGAAATCAAAAAATTTTGTTTTCACTCACAAAATTACAACATTTTTTCAAGTGAAATATATGTCAAATATAATTTTAAATTTTAAATATTATTTTTCAACCTAACTTCAAATACTACTTTTTATTCAAAAATTATAATTTTTATGTTCAAACGCCTGCTTAATCTATCTCACAAATTTTATTAAGAGTTTCAAGATTTACAATAATATATAGATATATAAAATAGTTTCTTAATCTTATATATACAGTATGATTTTTCGAGAGAAAGTTTGGATGAACCTTTATGCACCTCCAGTTTGCCGTCTCTAGTAGGGGTCATAAAAACCCGAAAAATCGAACCAAACCGAAAACCAAACCAAACCGACCAAACAACCGATACTTTTTGGTTTGGTTTGGTTTTGGTTTTGAATTTTAAATACTGATCGAATTTGGTTTGGTTTTGGTTTTAATCAGAAAAAACCGAAAAAAAAACCTGAACCAAACCGACCAAAAAACCGATACTTTTTGGTTTGGTTTGGTTTTGGTTTTGAATTTTAAAAACTGATCGAATTTGGTTTGGTTTTGGTTTTAATCAGAAAAAAAGCGAAAAAAACCCGAACCAAACCGACTATAGGAGTAGTTATTTCAAATTTATTATTACACCTATATATAGGTATATTTTTATACAAAGTTTCAAAAATTTAATTGTAAATGTTAATAGTTTGCACTTTTAGTATAGTTCTTTACCTTTACATTCTAGTATGATTGGTAGTTTTTTTTTGTTAAGTGTAAGAATCCATTTCGTGTTAAAAATAATATATTTTTAATTGAGTCCTTAAATTATTCATCACTATTTGATTCAATTATCATCAATATATCTTGGTAAATAATAGATTTCTCAAAGGGCAATTGATTTGATAGTGTTACGTTGAAAATGTAGTCGCCGGAATATGTGTTTGGTAGTGTATGTCTTATATTTAAGAAAAAACCGACAAATAATCGAAAAATCTGAAATGCCGACAAAACCCGACATAAACCGAATTGAGAAAAAACCGACTTAATTGGTTTGGTTTGGTTCTAACATTTGAAAAACAGACTTATTTGGTTTGATTTCTTTTAAGGAAAAACCCGATAACACCCCTAGTGTCTAGATCGGTTAATTAGTCATTTTCTTTTCCAACAAGAACACCAAAAGACTCCAATAATTACTACTTTATGAGTATAAAATTCATTTGCAAATTGATTTTGGTCCAAATGCCTGCCGACACTATGGAAAGTCCTCTCTTGGATATTTGATTAGAAAATTAGTATTTTACAACTTTCTAATTGATCCATTTCTCTCACTATGATTGACTCTTTTTTTATTTCCCGTGAATCTTTAGACTTCAATTAAATAAATTTTCCATTCCACCAATATGAACGGCTTTTGCCAGAAATTTTTTAGACTTTCTATAGTTTCGTATTCACTATAAGAAAAGAAAAACATAAGGAATTGAAACGGTGTAACATGAGTGATGACATAATTATTTAACTGTTAATTAGCTCTTAACCGCTAACATAATTCAAATTTTGAATAACGAGTCAAATCCTTTGGTAGTGATTTAACACTTTTCTAAAAGGCATTGTATTATTCCTAGTAGGGTTATACATAAGTCGGGTTGGTTCGGATTTTCTAATTACCAAATCAAACTAATTGTATCGGGTTATTAAATCTAAAGGCCAAACCAAACCAATAAAAGTCGGGTTTTTCAATCTCGACTTTTCTCGGTTTTTTCGGGTTTTTTTTTTCATAAAGTCTTCATAGCACTAAATATAGAATTTATGCTCCAAATATTTCTTTAATCCTAGTAAAATAGAATTATATAAGGTGTTTTTCAATAAAATAACATAAATATGAGATGAGTCATGGCATTGTACTAAAATATTCAACAATAAAGTTAATAAAATCGCATAAAATAAGTATTATTAATAGCCAAAATGAAAACAAACATAATTTAAATTTACTAATAAGTTATGCATTTCATCTAAACTACTGAAAAACTAAAAAATAAATATCCAACACTATTTTCATTCATAGTACAATTGAATTTAATGTCTTTTATTAGCATTAGTATTAATTTGATATTGATTTAGGATTTATTTGAGTTACTAATATTTATGAACTATAAAACTTATTGGATCATCCAAAAATTATAAGTCCAAGCTTGAAATAATACGTGAAAAGATAAAACCATGAAAAAGCTTAAGAAATATTTATAAACTACATTATAATAAATATTTTTATGTGTTAAATATATTTAAAACGTCTATGCATATAATGTCGGGTTGGTTTGATTTCAGTTTGACTTTTTTTAGTTAAAACCAAACCAAACTAAATATGGTCAGTTTTTTTTTCCAACATCAAACCATAGTCGGATTTTTTCTCCGTTTGACTCGGATTATCGGGTTAATGCGGTTTGTCGGTTTCATTTGTACACCCCTAGTTCCTAGTGCATTGTAAGTGAAATGTCATAAGGATAATTTTAAATCTGTTTCGCTCTTCCTCTTATGATTATTCTAGAGTTTATTATTTAAATGATCACTCAACTATTAAAATTATCTACTAAAGTTATTTTTCTTTCCGACATTATATATCCTAGAAAACTGATTTTTTATTTTATAAACAAAATTTATTTTTTCTATAGGTAAGTCCATAGTGTAGATTAAAAAGAGAAGAAATTATAATATTAAAAAGTAAAAAAAAAAGAAGATAAAAGTTGATAATTTAGAGTGTAAAATAGGTATTTGACAATCAAAAGTTTGAGAAATCTCGTTGAGTGATCTTTTGAATATTATAGGCATAGTTAAATGACTTTTTTGTTACAAACGAAAGAAAAATGACTTTATCAGATAATTTTGGATAGTTGAATGATCATTTAAGTAATGAACTCGATTATTCTATTATTTAGGGAGATAATTTTATCCATGGTCATTGAGCCTTTGTGTTTATTACCCAAAAGTCACTTTTTTTTTGTTACGTAAAAATCATTCAACTTTGTGTTCATTACACAAAAGTCATTTTTTTTTCTTTTGTTACAAAAAAATCATTTTACTTTGCTCTAGTTTCACAAAAGTCACATTTTTACTTGAAAAGTCTATTATGCCCTTGATATTATATAAACATTTATATTTATGTAATACCTTCTATATTATATGCTATATAATATATTTTTAACTATGTATTTTATTTATTATTTTTATAATATATTCGATATTTAATTTTTTCTTAACTTTAATTTTCAAGATATATTAGTAGCTTGACAAATTTATTACAAAAAAATTTATAATATATTCGTATATTGACAAATTTAATAACGCTACTAATATATTTTAAAAATTAACGTTAAGAAAAAATTAAATATACGAATATATTATAAAAATAGTAAATAAAATACATAGTTAAAAATATATTATATAGTATATAATATAGAAGGTATTACATAAATATGAAGGTTTATATAATATCAAGGGCATAATAGACTTTTCAAGTAAAAATATAACTTTTGTGATAACTAGAGCAAAGTAAAATGATTTTTTTGTAACAAAAGAAAGAAAAGTGATTTTTGTGTAATGAACACAAAGTTGAATGATTTTTACGTAGCAAAAAAAAAGAAAAGTGACTTTTGAGTAATAAATATAAAAGTTCAATGACCATGGATATAATTAACTCATTATTTAGGTAGTTAGAGATGGATCATCGCCTGAATTAAATTCTCATTTTTTTCAATTTGGTATTCGAAATTCAGTGTCCCGACTACTACAAAAAGTTTCTTCATTCTCATGAGAATCTTGTGTCCTCCCATAGTCAATACCAATTAAACTCCATCTTTAGATAAAAACGAATAAAGTGAAACTTTCAGTTGGAAAAAAGAGGATTCCCCCTTACTTTTCGAGTGATGTAAATTATGAGAATTTTAACTAATTTTAAGTTAACTCCCTCCTCAAAGAAAACAAATGAGATGTTGATCGTTTATTCTTTTTTCTGAATTACGAATCTAATTAATCAGATTAACCCAATCACAAAGGCTTAAATATCACCGACAATCAAGAAATAAGAAGATGCTTAAAAAAATAAAATTCCTCTATTTTTGGGAAATAGAATTATCTTTTCTACTTTTATGTAAGTTAAAATCTCACAGTCAAACAAACCGCCCAATCACCAGAATTTCTGCTTTTTTATGTTGCTTTCACACTTAAACATGTCACGTTTTTGTATCCACTCAAGTCAAAATACTAGTTCTACAAAAAAAAAAAAAAAAAAAAAAAAAAAAAAAAACAGTAACAGTAGAAAAAAAAATAAGAACAAAGTCCAACGCGGAAAACAACCACGTGGCATGAAAATTATTTCTTAAACAAAAGTACTTTAGAACAGTGTCACGTGTCGGCGGGTAGATTCCTAATCTAAAACCGAACAAACAAAAAAAGGAAAAAAAACATGAAGGTGGGAAAATAGTCATTAATTTCCACTCCTTATAAAAGTAGAAAAGTGGCATTGAGCCCAACAGAAAACGGTGAGTGTAGTGTCTTCATTTTGTTTTTCCATTTGTTCTCTTCTATTTGAAGAAGAAAGGAAAATAGAGAAGGTCTGGCCGGGTTAAAGATTTTGGTGAGTAGATTGGGAGGTGGTGGGTGTAAAAGTAGAAGGAAGAAATTGAAGATCAAATTCAAAGTAATGGATGATTGGTGGCAAAAAATGGTTTTTCCTGTTCGGCGTGTTTGGTTTGCTGTTTCTGCTCGTGTTAAAGCTCGCAAAAATGGTTAGTTTTTTCTTCCTTTGTTTTTGGCTTAGAAAGAGTAGTGATTTGAGAATTTAACAATGATTCAGTGAATTTGAATTCTCAACATGCAAAAGGGTACCTACTACCTACAGGGCGGATTTAGGGTGTTCACCCGAACTCCAACGCCCAAAAATTACATTATATATATCTGGTTTTTATATATATATATATATATATATATATATATATATATATATATATATATATATATATATATATATATACTACCCTCTTTGCTGGGGAATTAAGCGAAGGCAGATCCGAAATTTAAATCCTACGGGTTCAGGTTCAACTTTTAAGGCTTTTAACGTTGAACTCGTTATATTTTTAGAGTTACGGGTTCATATCTACTATTTATACAATTTTAATGAATTTTTATTTGGATTCAATTGAATCCATCTACGTACTCGCGTGCGTGGAGGGAGGTCGGTAGTTGGGGAGTTTGAAATAAGAGAGAAACTAGAAGATATAAAATTTCCTTTCTTTTTTTTGTTTTGACAGAGTACAATTTAATTTCACGCTCATTTGCGAGTTAAGACTCCTACCAAAGGGAATTCCATTCGTAAAATTCGAATTCAAACTTCTGATTAAGAATGATAGGCACTTACCATTTCATTACAACCTGTGGTGAAAACGTAAAATTATATTTCGATTTTTTAGATAGATTACCCATATGAATTGTACTAGTAAAATTTTTGGGGCTTGCCCAAGTTTTTTTTTTTTTTTTTTTTCTCAAAAAAAATTTTCATCTTTATATCTTTTATTCATCTATATCTTTCCCTCCTTTTAAATTACTGGTTGAGCGGGTGGGGTGAGTGGGTGGGAGTTGTGACATGTGAAGATGAAGGAGAATATGTTGGTGGAATTATTAACTCAGCACGCAATATGACACCATTTATGACTTCATATGCTTATCAGTTCTGATATCAAACCATGTACTAACATTAAGACTTTTCCATAGATTCATATTAAAGTTCCGTGACAAAGTGCTAAGTGAACTTAATTAAAGCTGTCAGTGTCTCTATTTCTTTCTCTTTTCTTTTTTTTTTTGGTGGGGTGGGGGGGGGAGGGGGGGTGTTACTTTTTTATTATCTACATTTTCTGTTGAATTGTGTTTTTTAGAGGATTCCAATATATTATACAAAAATGATTATGCTCATAGAGAGGCCAGAAAAATGTTAGGCATGCTTGATTACCTAAAATTGCAGTCTTATCTTTAATCTTAAAAGCAACTGAAACATACCAAATATGTTAAGAATTCAAATCAGTCTTGGTCCATCCATATCTAAAATAGTAGAATTTCTTGAGGTCATGAGCACTTCACGTATAAAAAAATGGCAAGCTTATTTTTTAGGATTCTATTACTGGCTTCCTTCCATCCACTAGCTTAGTGCCATCAGAATCCACTCATCTTATTTCTGTTAGAATATATTTTAATATCAGCATAGAAAATAAAGGCCAACTTGTTAGTTAGATAAACCTCTACCAACTAAATATATGCTTTATTTTCTGCAATCGTTTATCTATTTTTCTATTGCTATCCGTAAGCGTCTTCATATACCCTAGTCAAAACGTGCCAAAGTTCGTCTATTCCACCGAGATGATACCTCTTACCAGCATAGGTATCCTATAATTCTGCCCTAGGCAGATAGGAAAAACTCACCTAGTGTTTACGACCGATGGAATACGAACATGAAACCTCATGGTTCTCGTCCCATTTTATCGACCACTAGCCACACCCATGGATGAAATAAGCAGATAATATTCTAGATTCTAAATAAGTCCACATAGTATCCAAGGTATCTGATTCCTCAATGATCCAAATTATCTCAAAAACACAAAGCATCTACCACTTTATGTGTATTCAACTGAAAATATAAAGCATCCGATTCCTCAATGAAGACCATATACTCAAAAGTATCAAGAGTATTATCGGAATTACTTTTCTACAGCATGTTTCAAAAAGTGTGATATATATATTTATCAGTATGAAACAGAAGCTTATGCATTTTACATCTTAGCCAAATATGAGAAAGAAATTGACAGGAAAAGGGAAAGAATGATGAATATTGCATGTTCTGAAAATAGAAGCAGTAGCTTGAGAGATTCACTTGCGCGTCTGAACCTTGACTATTCTTTCCTTCAGGTCCAGGGCTTTTGAAGCTTCGTGATGATATACAAACTTGTGGCTATGAGGATGTTCAGGTTATGTGGGAAATGCTCAGAAGAACCGAGTCGGAAATGACATCTAAGCACCAGAAGCACAAGCGCAGACCATTATGGAGGATTTTTGTATGGTCCACCCATAGTTCTAACTCATCCTTCTCCTCAGATCATGCTCATCAATAGACAACTTTGCTACATCTTCAACAACAATAAAAGTATCTGAAGAGTGAAGACGTGTGTATGGCGCTTCCATTTCTTGAGCCCCACAGGGTGGTATAACCTGAGATATGGTACAAAGCTATTGTATGTCCATATCAAGCATAGGACGAAGTATATCTACTATACCTCTATAGCTAGCATGACCATAACGAGACTATCTATGATGGTGTCATTTGTAAATATACCATCTTTGTGATGATCCGCGATCATGTTACAGCATTAAAGAGATAAAAAGAACTGTGAAGAGCTCAGCTTTCCTCTGGGAGGTTAATTTATGCTATTATGCTTATTACTCACACATTTATCATCTGCAGCTGAATGTACATCAAATGAAAAGGTTCGAGTATAAACCAGCCTCATTGTCCTGAAAACTGTTAAACATGTTAGCAGCTAATACAATGACAAAAAACATAGGCGTTTACTCTACTCAAGTTCCAGACAGCATGTGCACTTACTCAAGTATGCATGCACTCTCCTCTGTGCAATAAATGACAGATATGTAAGAGGACAGTAGCTTACAGTAAACATCTTAATAATTCAAGTCACTTAAAGTATCACAATTACATTTAGAAAAAAGCAAACAGGAACTAAGGGCAGGGAGTTCTGGCCAAAATAATCTAATCATTCAGTCACTTCAATCTCAAACCTTTTAGAGTAGGAAAAATTTAACTAGAGGGGAGAAAAATTCTGGCGAATGGAAAAGGCTATGAGTTGTTGAAATGAAACTAGGATCCACAAATTTGTACACACACATTTTTACAAGGTGTGGTTATCAATTCGCCAAAACTAGCCAATAGAGCGCCAATGCAGCAGTTTGGTGTACCAACTTGATAGAGAATCTTGCATTGCCTCAACTTTGCTTCCTCCTTCTGGATAATGTCTTTCCCGGATGCAACGCATAAGTTTAAGTAATTGTTAAGCTGATTTAAGCGACAAAGAAAATCAGACTGTTAAGCTGATCCATTCACCAACAGAAAAAAGAAAAAAGAAAAAAAAGACATCAAAAGCAGAAAGAGATAATCAAGGACAAACAATGGTGGCTGCAAATGCTAAGCTCATTTCATGCAAAATCAGGACAAAATCCACAGAGAGAAATTGTGATGCAAGAGAGAACTAACTCTTATCTACCTGTCGCTTAAAGAAGAGGAGAAATTCACCAAAGTGAAGACACAAGTAATTTGCCTAGCCTAGGTAACTTCGACAATCCTTTTTTTTACAATATCAAGAGAGCTTTATATGCTTTCTGTCTCTACAGAAGTTACGAGGAGAGCGTTAAATCACTCAAACATCATCCTTCCCTCGGAGCAAGAGCAAGTTCATCATGACTGTTCTCATCTGCTATCTACTATTATGTGAGAAAGCACGGGAGAAAATATATTATTGATGTATATACATATGTTACAATGAGCCCTATATATATACACACATAACATGTCCTACTCCTAATATATATTGGATTAGGGTTATTTATTTACTCCTATTTACATGACTATTCTAACACTCCCCCTCAAGCTGGTGCATATAAATCATATGTACCAAGCTTGTTACATATGTAGTTAATACGAGGACCAGTGAGGGACTTGGTGAAAATATCTGCAAGCTGATCATTCGACTTCACAAACTTTGTAGCAATATCTCCCGAGAGTATCTTTTCTCTAACAAAGTGACAGTCAATCTCAATGTGTTTAGTTCTCTCATGGAACACTGGATTTGACGCAATATGAAGAGCAGCTTGATTATCACACACAAGTCCCATCTGACTAATCTCACCAAATTTCAACTCCTTGAGCAACTGTTTGATCCAAATTAGCTCACATGTCGCCATAGCCATTGCTCGATATTCTGCTTCTGCACTAGACCGAGCAACCACATTCTGTTTCTTGCTCTTCCAGGACACCAAATTTCCTCCTACCAAGACACAATATCCAGACGTAGAACGTCTATCAGAAGGTGATCCTGCCCAATCAGCATCTGAGTATCCAACGATCTGCTCATGGCCTCGACCCTCAAACAATAAACCTTTGCCTGGAGCTGATTTTATATCCCGAAGAATGCGAACAACTGCATCCCAATGACTATCACACGGAGAATCCATAAACTGACTCACAACACTCACAGAAAAGGAAATGTCAGGTCTTGTCACTGTAAGGTAATTTAATTTACCAACCAACCGTCTATATCTTGCAGGATCGCTAAGAGGTTCCCCCTGTCCTGGCATAAGTTTAGAATTCGGATCCATCGGAGTGTCAACCGGTCTACAACCTGTCATTCCTGTCTCTTCAAGAATATCTAAGGCATACTTTCGTTGTGAGATCACAACACCTGAGCTAGACTGAGCGACCTCAATACCCAGAAAATACTTTAGTTTGCCTAGATCCTTAGTCTGAAAGTGTTGCAAGAGATGTTGCTTCAATTTAGTAATACCATCCTGGTCATTGCCGGTAATAACAATGTCGTCAACATAGACCACCAGATAAATACAGAGACTCGAGGCAGAATGCCGATAGAATACAGAGTGATCAGCTTCACTCTGAATCATGCCAAATTCTCGAATAACTGTGCTGAACTTACCAAACCAGGCTCGAGGAGACTGCTTTAGACCATAAAGTGACCGACGCAAGCGACATACAAGGCCACGAGACTCCCCCTGAGCAACAAACCCAGGTGGTTGCTCCATATAAACTTCATCCTCAAGATCACCGTGTAAAAACGCATTCTTAATGTCCAGCTGATAGAGGGGCCAATGGCGAACAGCAGCCATGGATAGAAAAAGGCGGACTGATGCTATCTTAGCCACAGGAGAGAAGGTATCACTGTAATCGAGCCCAAATATCTGAGTATATCCTTTGGCAACAAGACGAGCCTTAAGACGATCAACCTTACCATCCGGACCAACCTTGACTGCATACACCCAACGACAACCAACAGTAGATTTACCTGAAGGAAGAGGGACGAGCTCCCAAGTACCACTCGTATGTAAAGCAGACATCTCGTCAATCATAGCCTGTCGCCATCCTGGATGAGACAATGCTTCACCTGTAGACTTAGGGATGGAAACAGAGGACAAAGAAGATAGAAAAGCATAATAGGGTGATGACAAACGATGATAACTCAAACCGACATAATGGGGATTAGGATTAAGGGTGGCCCGTATACCTTTCCGAAGTGCAATCGGTTGATTAAGAGGAGACAAGTCCGCAGTATTAGCAGGGTCAGGTGCAGGACGTGAATCAGCTGGACCTGATGCTGGGCGCGGACGACGATGATATGTCAAAAGTGGTGTTCCTGTGGCAGGGAGTCTAGGAGGAGCCACACTAGACTCCTCAACGGCTGGAATGGATAAGACTTCTATAGCGGAAGGTGAAGGAGGAGCTATAGGAGACTCGGGTAAGACTTCTGTGGCGGAAGGTGAAGGAGGAGCTATAGTAGACTCCTTAAAGGTCGGTATAGGTAAGACCTCAGATATATCAAGGGGGTCAGAAAGGTCAGAAGAGGTAAAGAAAGGTTTAGACTCAAAAAATGTGACGTCAGAGGACATAAAGTACCTACGAAGATCAAGTGAGTAACAACGATAGCCCTTCTGAACACGAGAATAACCAAGGAAGACACACTTGAGAGCACGAGGAGCTAACTTATCTTTCCCAGGGGCTAGGTTATGAACGAAACAAGTGCTCCCAAAAACACGAGGGGGAACAGAGTATACGGGTGATTGGGGACACAATACTGCATACGGTATCTGATTCTGGATGGGAGAGGAAGGCATCCGATTAACTAAATAACAAGCTGTGAGAACTGCATCGCCCCAAAAACGCAGCGGAACATGAGATTCAATGAGAAGTGTGCGAGCAGTCTCAATGATGTGCCTATTCTTTCTCTCTGCAACCCCATTTTGCTGAGGGGTATAAGGACAAGAGGTCTGATGAATAATTCCTTGAGAAGTCATAAACTGCTGAAATTGAGAGGATAAATATTCTAAGGCATTATCACTGCGAAAAGTGCGAATGGAAACACCAAATTGATTTTTAATTTCAGCACAAAAATTCTGGAATATAGAAAACAACTCAGAACGATCTTTCATTAAGAAAATCCAAGTACATCTTGAATGATCATCAATAAAACTAACAAAATAACGAAATCCCAAGGTTGAACTGACTCTACTAGGACCCCATATATCAGAGTGAACTAAAGAAAAAATAGACTCTGCGTGACTCTCAATACTACGAGGATAGGAGGCTCGGGTATGTTTCCCGAGCTGACATGACTCACACTCTAATGTGGATAAACTAGACAAACCAGGCACCATCTTCTGAAGCTTGGATAAGCTTGGATGTCCTAAACGTTTGTGAATTAGGTCCGGAGGATCTGTAACTAGACATGCCTTGGAGGATTTTAGGGAGTTAAGGTAGTAAAGCCCTTCTGATTCAAGTCCTGTTCCAATCGTCTGCCCTGTACTGCGGTCCTGCATAATAAAAGAATCATCAATAAAATATATACCACAATGGAGGGCACGAGTCAAACGACTAACAGATGCAAGATTAAAAGGACAGCCAGGGACATAGAGAACGGAATCTAGAGTGACAGAGGGTAGGGGATTCGCTTGTCCAACTCCTTTTGCTTTGGTTTGAGACCCATTGGCTAAAGTAACAGTGGGAAGAGACTGTGAATACGCAATATTTGACAAAAGTGATTTATTACCAGAGATATGATCAGAAGCGGCTGAGTCCACAACCCATTGTCCAGGAGGACTAGACTGGGAAACACAAGCAAAAGAATTACCAGCAACAGAAGTATTAGTCTGAGCAACAGAAGCTACTTGTGGAGATGTCTGCTTACTTGCTCGATACTGAAGGAACTCATTATACTCCCCTTCAGATAAAGAAAATCCCTGGTTACCTGTAGTCTCAGTCTGAGCAACATAAGCATTTTTGGTTGGGCGGCCATGTAAAGAATAGCATACATCACGAGTGTGTCCAAGTTTATGACAATAGGAGCACTTGGGTCTAGATCTTCCAAAACGACCTCCTCCTCGTCTATTTTCCATAGTATGAGATGCCCGATTGTCCACTGATTGGGATACGAGGACAGATGAGTCAAGTGTCTGTGATGAGCTCACTGGGTGACTAGGTGCTGCAGCAAGGCGAAGTAATCGAGAGAATAATTCATCAACTGAGGGGACGGTTGGACTAGCCAAAATCTGGTCACGTACTGAATCAAGGTCATTAGGGAGTCCAGCGAGTGTAAGAACTAGAAACATCTTCTGTCGTTGCTCTTGTTGTTTTTCAATACTAGCAGAAACTGGCATCAACGTCTCAAATTCTTCCATGACTGCCTGAACTTGTCCCAAGTAAGTAGACATATCTAATTCCTGTTTCTTCAAGCTTGTCATTCGCGATATTACATCATAGAAACGAGATATGTCATTAGTGTATAGATTACGAGCCTTTTCCCAAACTAAATAACATGTCTGGAATGGACGGAACAAGGGCATCAACTTGGAATCAATAGATCGCCACAGGATACTACATAACTGAGCATCGACCTTCTCCCACTGTGTTTTGGCCTTTTCATCACCTCGCTAGCCTTTTTTGTTAAATGATCTTGAACTCCTTGACCTTTACACCACAACTCGACAGATGAAGCCCAATCTAAGTAGTTTGAACCTCCCATTAAAGGTTCTGAGGTAATCATAACACCGGAACTGCCAGAACTCGGGTTTCTAGACCCGAAAGCATCGACTCCCAAAGACATGGTTGGATTATCACTAAATAACAAAAAAGAATCAACTGAAAATTCTCTGAGACAGATGAAGAAAACACTGTGTTTGCCGGAAAAGTACTGTAGCTGCCGGAAAAATCAGTGTAGTCGCCGGAAAAACTCAAAGTGGTCGGAATTAAAAAATAAAAATATGGACAGGCTCGGAATTGCAGGGCGATCCAACTGTCCTGAAGAAGCGAAGCCGAAAAATGGCCGGAAGAGGCCTCACACGCCGGCGCGTGGGACAGACGCGCCGCCGGCGGCAGAGTTCCGACAGGCGCGTGACGGCGCGTGGCTGGCTATTTTCCGGTGATTTTTTCTGGGGTTTGGTCGGATCTCTCTTGGGAACCTTGTGGTGGTGTTGGATTTTGCACAACACTGTTAATTAGTGACTTTGACGCAATAAGTCACTTAGGTCACCGGAAAATTGCACGGTGACTGAGTTCTTTCTTCCCGGAAGTCGCTGGAATGATGCACAGCGATATGTTTCTCACTAAAGCTCTGATACCATGTGAGAAAGCACGGGAGAAAATATATTATTGATGTATATACATATGTTACAATGAGCCCTATATATATACACACATAACATGTCCTACTCCTAATATATATTGGATTAGGGTTATTTATTTACTCCTATTTACATGACTATTCTAACATATTACATGGAATCAGAACCGAAGAGAAATGCCAAACGGCAATTGCCGTACATTTTAAATCACTGAATAAACATGTTAAATCCTATTTCAAAGTTGATCGTCTAGTAACACATAAAATTGGTGGTGTCCACGGATACTAGATAATATTTTAGGGGCTCCCAGTTAGTACAATCCAATTTTAGGTTCCCAGTAAGTCAAGTGGTAGAAATCCAGGTGCTAGCACGGACATCAAGGGTGTAAAATTGGGTCTCTTCCAACAAACTACTTAGGACTGCCTCTGGGATCAAAAACCAAATCACAGGAAAGAAATATCGAGTGGGGTATTGGAAAGATGTCAGAAAAGATTAGCCAGATGGAAAAGTCAGTACCTTTCTATGGGGCATAGAATGATTTTAGCAAAAAGTGCATGGATTCTCAACCTACATATATGACGTCATTATTCCCCATACCAACAAAGGTTGAAAAGAGAATAGATGCTTCGGGAAGGAACTTCATTTGGCAAGGAAATAGAGAAAAGAGATGTTTCCATTTGGTCAGATGGTGTAATCTCACAATCATAAGGGCGTCTAGGCATAAGACACTTAAAGCAACAGAATTTAATTCTGCTTATCAAAAGGCTATGGAGGTTTAGTGGGAAAGAACAAGCTCTATGGAGGAGAATAATTAATGAAAATATGGGACTGAAGATCAGTGGGTTTCAAGAACGGTAACTACAGCTTATGGGGTTAGTGTATGGAGGTCAACGAGAGCTTTTTGGCCCATTTTCAGTTCCAATGTCAGCCTCAAAGTGGGGAATGGGATGAAAACTTCTTTCTAGGGAAACAATTGGTTAAGACAGGGGTCTCTAAAGCATTTCTTCCCAGACATCTTCTACCTAAGTCAGCAACAAAGGGGCAACTGTTAGCCAAATATGGGGTCAACAGCAGTAAAACCTGAGCTTTAGAACACTGTTGATTGATTGAAAAGGCAACAGAGTGCTGATTTTTTCCTAGTTCTGGATCAATTCAAATGAACGTGCAGACAGGTTATCATGACAGAGGCATAGCAAAGGCACCAATACAGATAAATCTTCCTATTAAGCACTCACTCATATTGGACAACAGGTTAACTCTTGGCCTTTCAAACACACATGGAGAGTGAAAATTACTTATCATCTGTTTTGTATGACTTGTTGTTAAAGAAGCCAGCCTGACCCAAGATAATTTGAAGAAAAGGAGGATTGCGCTATCTTAAGATATTATTTGTATGGGAAGGAACCAGAGATCAACAGTCACCTTTTTTCGCACTGTGGAGTCACTGACAAACTCTGGCAATTAGTCTTAAATATGAAAGGAAACAACTGGACAATGCCAAATTCAACAGGAGACTTACTAGTACACTGTAATAGCTCTGGCAGCCTTTTCATGCAGAAGAATAGATGGAAAACAATCCCTGCATGCATATGAACGAAACACAAGATGTTTGTAAACACAGATGTAGCTCTATAAAGAAGATCAAGATGAATTGTCTCCTTTCGTTCATTAATGGTGTAAAGAGGTATTTTTAGATGATGCAGGATTACCTCTAGATGTTATAGAATCCTTGTAAGAAGAACAAGGACACACTTTTGTTATTTCGAACTGTAAGTATGGCATTCAGCACTGCCTTTCTGCTGATAGTATATACAAGTTGTTACCTTCCTCAAAAAGATTCCCAACCCCGCTCAAAACCTCCCTTGCCCAGAAGCCCAACAATGACTTCCCAACTTGGCTTCCCTGGTGAATCAAACGCCATTTCTCATGGTTAGAGGAGGAGGCTTCTTACCACTAGCTACCCCAAGTCAAATAGTCTTCTACAATTACCCAGGTGACTGCTTGTTTCCTACAGAAAAGGAGCATAAGATATTTAAGGCTGTGATTAGTACTTGAATAAATTATCGCAAGATGGAATGGTGTTTGACAGACAAATCTTTAACTTGGAAATGCACAGAAGACAGAACAGAAATAGTGGTTGATTATTGGCAGGCTTATTGGTGAACTTCATATATCCGGATCCTACAATTTAGCAATACTTTTATCAAGAAGAAGTGCCAACAAGTAAACTTAAAGACTAAGTGCCAAGCAATAAGGAATACAAACTTGCAATATAGGAAGATACATAAGAAACGAAATTGTACAATTTCCAGAGAAGATATGCGTTTGTTCAGTTCTTAAAAGAAAATTCAAGTACTCAGAGCTAAAAGACATATAGATAGAGAGATAAGGAAAGAGATCAACTTTCTTCTGACCTTTTTTGTTTTCCGGTAGGTAAAGTTTGTCTCGGGACAAGAAATATTATCCGCAGTCTTCTGCTCTATTTCCAACTTTTACTCCATCTTCAGAACAACGTACTTTAGTCATATCTCGGTCTGTTGTCCGTCTTTCCATTCAAGGCACCCCACCACTGCCACACATTTCCTTTGAATGCATACACTGAATCTTCCAGCTCAAGATAGGATATACGCTCATTTCTTTTTCTTTTTTCATTGTAAAGTATATGAGCTTATTTTTAGACCAGCTCAACCGTCTGATTCTCTGACAGCATGAGCCACTTTGAATATAGCAGATATTACACATCGTTGAGATAAAAATTAGCCAGAAAATAAAGTAACCAAGTCATAAATACACCCAAATATCATAAGGAATGCCCATTAAGTCATTCATGCTGTATCATTGACTATCTAGTGCATGAAAGCAATCAAACCACCAAAATAAGTGAGCTTAGTCAATGAACCTAATGAATAAAACAAAAGATTCTCAAATCTTTCCCGGAAAGAAATAAAGATTAAATGAAGCAGCAGTATATTGCAAGAACTTACTTGAACTCATAGAAAATCTTGAGGCAATGGGGAAAACAGGAATTTTGAACTTCTACCAAACCTCTAAGGTAATTTAAGCACTACCAAAATAATAACATAGTTATCGTTAGTTAAAAGGTGGACATACAACAGATTAGAGTTGAACGCTTTAGGGTACTAGTAAAAAGCTTATTTTGATCCTATTGAGCATGTTCTACAAAACAAACCATAGACAATTCGCTCAGTGCAGGCACCATCACGGAATATCAACTATTAATCAACCACTTAAATGATTAGTTAATGGGGGCTTCTTCAAATCGAGAACCAAAAATGACTTTGTAATCGAAAAGCAGATGGTCAAGTCAGTTTGAGGAATATCAACTCAACATTTAGCATCATGGTTTATGAGACCGAGAATCAAACAATCAAACTGTTCCGGGGTATACATTTAATTGAGTAAGAAAAGATAAAATACAGATGTGGGCCACCGACCCAATGAACATCAATCTAGAAACAAAAAAATAATAAGATGATAAACCTACTGGTGAAAACGTGTTGTTAATATTGAGGTTCAACCAATCTTGATTTTGAAGATACACAGCAATTCTTGCATCATCTAGTTTCACCTTTCTACTGAAGTCCTAGGCTACACAATTATTCCTGCAAAACTTGTGCCAAATTTGCTCTTTACTGTAAATTACAGGAGGGAGAATACAGAAAATATGCAGAGAGAATTATGCTAATCATACAACAGCGCGACCAACGCGGGTGTTCCTTTCTTCAAGTCCCTTTCAGTGGTTGCTAAGAAATGGGGTGTTTCCAGGCAAAGTTAAGCCCTGTAGCAGGTGAGACAAAGATTCAGGGCTCTGTGCCTATCATCTTCAAGAGACAATATTGACCTCAAGAGTTGTTGACTGGTTCAAAAAGGCCACAAAAGCTGAAATGATGTGGCTGCGCAGAAACCCTGAAAGGAACAGAGCCCTTAGAGCCAGTAGGGACCAAAAATTCAACTGGAAGGTTCATGAATGCCTTATTCTTCAAATGTGCGTGTACATAATTTTTCCAGCAGCAATGGCCAGTCTTCGCCAAGTTGCTGGGAGTTCAGCTCCATGGCAACCCTAAAATCTTGCAACGATATCAAGTTATGGGGAGCATGTTCTTGCATGACTTCTGAAGGTCTACCACTACTTATCTGAAAATGATGACCTGGTCTGAGGCCATTGACGAGCTTCATATGGGTCTGCTGCTTCTTGGTGTTGTTCGTTGTAGGCTCATGCCCTGACCTTGTCCCCACAAGTTGAACACAAGATCGAATTAAACCTCTTAAGTAAGAATCTAATCCATTGTTCAACAAGTTGGCACAATCGATGGCCACTCCTTCAAGGCCTTGTTCTGCAACAATCTGCTCCATGCGTTCCTTTAGTGATACACTATCCAACAAAGCACCAAAACTAGAAGAGCTAACACATTTACTATTTGCTGTCAAAGGAAATGCTTTACGTGCTCCACCTACACTAACAGGGCAAAATGGAACCCCAAGCGGAGCTTGAAGCTGACTCCTAGCATGCATCTCTTTCCAATCATCTCTAACCTGGTCTTTGTTATATACAGAAACAGGACCTTCCTGTGATCTCTTTATTACAGAATATCTGGCAGTTTCTTGACCAGATGCCTCCCTTTCATCATCAGTTTGCTGCAAGAGTCCTTGATAATGCTGCACAGCCCTCTGTGCATCAGGTGGATTAGTATCCCCATTTTCCATAACGTCAAAACTCGATTCCGTTGTTGTCTGTAGTTGAAAAGTGAAATTGGTCTTCCCATTTTGACCTAGTGCACTACGGAGAGCCGCAGTCCTACGATCACGGGAGCTTGTTCTGGCCTTTCGGGGAGATAATGGGAGAATATCCCCATTAGATAAACCTGGTTGACTTGAAGCCTGGCTCGAGGAAACATGCGATCCATTTTGCTCATAAGCATCGTTTTGGGGCTCATTACTGCCAACTGCTGCACAAGGCTTCAAAACATTTGTCTCATGAGTTGCTGGTGGAAGTTTTGCGCTACAAGCATTTCTCAAAATAGAACGGATGAACTGATTATGCAGTGGAATGTTCTCTCTGCCCAATATCCTAAGACAAAGCTTATTGAACTCAACCTTGCTTATTTTCAAACTCAGTAACCTATTTAAGTAATAAAAGTACTGTTTAGACCTTTCGGGTCCAAGTTTCTTCACAATCTGAGCTTTCAGCTCAGCAAGATTGATCCGCGAATGCTGATGTGGCGGTTGCATCTCTGTCAACACATAAAGTCCAATATTTTAAAATAACACAATAAGTCAGGGTCAGTATCCAAGTCCAACACTAAATTAGGGTTTCGCCCCAATTCCAAAAACCCATAGTGGAAACAAGATTGTACTCCTCTAACAGCAATTCAGGCAATGCTGAATCAAAATCCATCTCGAAAACTCCAACTTGTAACAGTATAGCTATTGGAGGGGGTTCTAGAGATCCATAATTATCAACTAACTCTCCCTCCAAAAATCCCAATCCTGAAAATTTTCAAATTCTCAGTCCAAGAAAACTCCAACCTTAAAACCAATCAAAATCACAGCTTTATATAAACCCTCAATTTCTGATATCTCACTGCAAGTCCAAGTAAACCCACAGCTTTATTCCCCAATTCAATAAGTTCAAATTGCCTGTAAATTACAGGGCAAGACCTAAACAGACAGAAAATGCCTCCAAAAATGTAAAGCTTCAAGCTTCCCACTTCAAGTTCAAATATATCCCACACGAAATTGGGATTAAAGAAGAGATATTTAAGCTTGAAGGAAGAGTGAATTAGAAAATATAAAGAAGCTAACCTTTATTGGAACGTCACCAAAATTCATTCGAAATTCAGATTTAATATAAAACCTAAATGCTTTTCAACTCTTACTTGTTCATAGCTTCTTCTTCCATTGCTCTTCTTTACAAATTGCTTCGCATTTCAATTCTTCCAAAAATTTACTGTTCTGAATCAGAAACTACGAAGACCCACTTTCCACACACAGACACACAGTCTCTCTCTCTCTCTCTCTCTGATCGCTCTTTTCCGATACTTCTCTCTCTCTGTGAATCGGACTTTTTTTCGTTTTTGTGTCTGATCAGAAATAGCAAATTCTTTTTCTGCAATTTTTCTACTTCTATTTTTCTTTCTTTCTTCGTTTATAAAAGCTCACGTATTCACGCTCTTTCTTCAGCGTAGGGACCCAACGCGATTAGTAATTAGGCTTCAAAAGAGCGTCTGAGTTAAATGACGTGAGTGCGCGTGGGTATTTTTGTTCTTTGATGATATATATAGATGAATTTTGCAATTAATTGTATCATGGGAAAATAAAAAAGAGAACTTTGTTTTGCAGGAAAAAAAGAACTAACAAGATTCTAAGTACTAACAAGGAAATGAATAATATGGAGTAGTACAAAATTGCTTCCAGGTATCTTATAGTGAGCATTGAACCAATTTTTTCCTAGGTTTTTTTAAGCTTCATGCCTAACTTGAAGTTTCTTTCTATTATAAAGATGAAGATGTAAAATTGTTGAGCATGACGAACTGCTGCATAACAGAGAGCACATAGTTTGCCAAATTAGGAAAAGTCAATTTGACATTCTAGTTCTAGTTGGAAGGGAAATGTGATTCTATGTTGTTTGTTGCATATACCAACTTTTAAGTTTTAACCTCCTTGAGCACCTAATGCTAAAATGTAATTCTGAAATTATATCCCCCCCTGTTAGGAGTATGACCAACTTCGCATGCATGAGCTTGCTCATCTACTTTCGAATATTGTCTACATTTAACCTCCATTATACTATCCGTCCAGATTTATTCCTACCGTTATATTATCTGGCCAAATTTACCGCTATCATCAGTAAACATTTAAAAATTACCCCTTGATCTATTCAGAGGCGGAGCTAGAATTTGAAGTTTATGGGTTCAGAGTTCTAGTTATTTTAAGTTACTGGGTTCTAAAATAATAATTTGTACATATTGCATGAATTTCACAAGATAAATACAGAGTCTGTACAAAAGCTACTAGGTTCGGCCGAACTCGTAAGCAAAGGCTAGCTCCGCCCCTGGATCATTAAGTAATCCAAAATATTCCAAATTTCTTTTATTTAAATCACTTGTTGTTTTTCTTGCTCCAATATTTTTAGAAATCACTATAGATGTGAATGTTAAAGTTACTATACTATATAAATTATTCATAAATATTTTTAATTGTCAATGCACCCACTTCTCTTCTTGTAATAATGGGTTTGGAAATGGTTTAAAATTTTATTTATTTTTTAACCATATGCACACCGTAGAATTCAATGGGTCTATTTATTGTGTATTATATGCAGCTGATCATCATGTAAGTACATGTATATTCAAATATATTTTGTCATTGTCTGGTTAGTATAGAGTTCGATCGACTAACCTAAGAATGCACAATGTGTAGGCATTTGATTAAAGCAAAGTTGGATTCGACAATGTAAAGTCTCCGAGGAACTTCAACTTAAATAACTAATACTTGCAAAGTCTCCATACATTTGGTGCAACAAATTCATTAAAATTGGGATGTTGTTGTCATGATCCTAAATCACAAGTGTCGTGATGGTGCCTATTGCGATACTAGGCAAGCCGACAACTCACAAATACAGACATCTTTAATTCAAAATATACTGAAATAGGTTTTAAGCAAATAAAATCTCATAAAAACTGGGTGAAACACCGCAACTCAATACAAAATTTTGTAAAAATCAAGGTGTCATGATGTACATGAGCATCTATACAATAACACGGTCTGACAACTGAAACACTGTCTGGAGAGATAGAACAGTATAAACAAAGCTAAAGGATGAAGGAGGAGAGTCAAGGTCTGCGGACGTCAAGGCAGCTACCTCGATAGTCTCCAAACTGATGAAGCTCTAGAAATCACCAACCACCGTGCACGAAAATACATGGATCTGCACACGAAGTGCAGAGTGTAGCATGAGTACAACCAACTAAATAAGTAACAAGTCTAACCTTTGGACTGAAAGCAGCGATGAGCTCGAACAGTACAGACCAAGTACATAATTAAACAGTACGGAAATGACAAAAAATATGACAATAATATCTCAGAGAAACTCATAATCTGCAAGTACCAGTATAGGAATGTAGACATGCTTCCGGGTTTAACAGTTAAACTCAATACAGATAAAATATGCCACGTCTGAATGATATGAGGAATATGACATCTCTATATCTATATGTCAATATGCATATTGTATGTGATGCAACACAATGAAAGCCTCGCGTACTCACACTCTCAGAGTACTCACCCTGACTGTCTCAATTCTCACTCAATCACTCATCTCTGTACGGTATCCGCTGCGGCGTGCAGCCTGATCCTATCATGAATCAATAGAACTTGCGCTCATTGCTGGTATGTCAGACTCTGGAGGGGCGGATCCTGCCAAGCGCTAATAAGTCTTGTTGTGGCGCGCAGCCTGATCCCATCGTGAATCAATAATACATGCTGCGACCTACAACCCGATCCCATCATGAGTCAAAAGTACCTGCTGCAGTGTGTAGCCCGATCCCATCAATATCACTCGTAAACAGGCCCTCGGCCTCACTCAGTCATCAATCTTTCCGGTCTCTCGGGCTCACAACACTCATGCCAAGCAGCCCAGATCAATGATACATGATATGACAATATATGATAACAGAGATTGAGTTATGATATGCAATGATGAATGCGATTGAGTAACTGCAATTAAGCAAATAACTCAACAGCAAGGAATGACGGTTGTGGGTCCCAATAGCACTAGCGCACAGCCTAAACATAATTTCTAACATAAATCACAACTCAAGAGCTCTAACACATAGAGTACAGTAAAAGTATTCAGATAAGATGACTACACAGTTCCACGAAATCGACTAAATCACAATTACTACGGTGCACGCCCACACGCCCGTCACCTTGCATGCGCATCACCTAAACACCAATCACATATCACGTAGTTTCAGGGATTCATACCCTCAGAACCAAGTTTAGAAGTGTTACTTACCTCAAACCATGCGAATCTCTACTCAAATAAGCCCTTGCCTCGCAAATCAGCCTCCGAGCACCTCGAATCTAGCCACAGACAATTCGATACAATCAACTCAAGCTATTGGAATCAATTCCATATGAAAATGCTAATTTCTTAATCAAAAGTCAAAAAGTCAACTTAAAAAGTCAACCACAGGCCCACATCTCGGAATCTAATAAAAGTTACAAAATCATAACACTCATTTAACCACGAGCCCAACCATACTAAATTTACGAAATTCCGACACCAAATCGTCACTCAAATCCCCAAATTTCACTCTCCATCCCTAGCCCCAAACTCCCAAAATTCCACTTTAAAAACACACAAACTAGGTGGGAACTTCAATGGGTAATCAATATTATTGAATAAAAATGATCAAAAGTAACTTACCTCAAGAAATCACTCGAAACCCCTCTAAAAAATCGCCTCTAACCGAGATTCAAAAGTCAAAAAATGATAAAAAATCTCGGAACTTACGTTTATATTCTGCCAGTGCTTTTCGCACCTGCGACCCACTTAACCGTATCTGCAGTCTCGTAGGAGCGACAAATCCTCCGCTTCTGCGGTTCCCTTGGAAAACTACTGCGCTCGCACATGCGGACAAGGTTCCGCATCTGCGGAGCCGCACTAGCGACCCCCCTTCTCCGCTTCTGCGGAGTTTGCTGCCACACGCACACTTCGCACTTGCGCTCCCTTTCTCGCTTCTGCACCGTCGCAGGTGCGGCCAATACCTCGTACCTGCACATCCCCTTAGCCCAGCCAAAATCTGCTTTTGCAATGCCATCCACGCACTTGCGGCCTTCCACCTGTGCCCAAGACCTTCGCAGGTGCGATCACACCAGTCCAACTCTCTTCAGCCAATTCTTAAGTTCAAAATTCGATCTGTTAACCACCTGAAATCCACCCGAGGCCCCCGAGACCTCAATCAAATATATCAAAAAGTCCTAAAACGCGATACGAACATAGTCGAGGCCTCAAATCACATCAAACAACATCAAAAACTTTAATCGCACCCCTATTCAAGCCTAACGAAAACTAAAAAAATTCCAACTTCTATAATCGATACCGAAACCTATCAAATCAACTCCGATTGACCTCAAATTTTGCACACAAGTCATAATTGACACAACGGACCTATTCCAACTTCCGGAACAAAAATCCGAGCTCGGAAACCACAAAGTCAACTCTCGGTCAAACTTCACAACTTTCCAAACTTCAAATTTTCCAATTTTCGCCATTTCAAGCCAAATCACCTACAGACCTCCAAATCACTATCTGGACACACTCCTAAGTCCAAAATCACGCTACAGAGCTTTTGAAACCATCAAAACTCCATTCCGGAGTCGTTTACACATAAATCAACATCCGGTCAACTCTTTCAACTTAAGCTACCAACCTTGGGACTAAGTGTCCCAACTCATTTCGAAACATCCCCGGAACCAAACCAACTACCCCAACAAGTCACACAACAATAATTAATTATAGAATGATCAGTAAATGGGGGAACGAGGCTACAACACTCAAAACAACCGGTCGGGTCGTTACATCCTCGACCTCTTAAAGAAACGTTCATCCTCGAATGGGTCTAGAATCATACTTGGAGTCTCAAATAGGCGTGGATATATGCTCCGCATCTCTCGCTTGGTCTCCCAAGTAGCCTCCTCGATTGGCTGACCTCTCCACTGCACCTTCACTGAAGCTATGTTCTTTGACCTCAGCTTTCGGACCTGCCGATCCAAATTGGCCATCGACTCCACATCATAAGTCAAGTCACCATCTAACTGAACTGTGCTGAAGTCCAAAACATGAGACAGATCGCCGACATACTTACGGAGCATCGAAACATGAAACACTGGATGAACACTCGATAGACTAGGCGGAAATGCAAGCCTATAAGCCACCTCTCCGTTCCTTTCAAGCACCTCAAAAGGCCCAATATACCGAGGGCTCAACTTGTTCTTCTTCCCGAACCTCATAACACCCTTCATAGGTGAAACTTTGAGCAGTACCTTCTCCCCAACCATTTAAGCAACATCAGGAACCTTCTGATCTTAGCTCTTCTGTCTAGACTGCGTCGTGAGAAGTCGATCTTGAATCACTTAACCTTGTCCAAAGCATCCTGAACCACGTCAGTACCCAACAACCTAGCCTCACCCCGCTCAAACCATCCCACCGGAGACTGACACCGTCTCCCATACAAAGCCTCATACAGAGCCACCTAAAATGCTTGATTGGTAGTTGTTGTTGTAGGCAAACTCTGCAAGCGGCAAAAACTGATCCCAAGAACCTCGAAAATCTATGACACAAGCGCATAATATATCCTCCAATATCTGAATAGTGCACTCGGACTGTTCGTCATCTGAGGGTGGAATGTTGTACTCAACTCAACCTGTGTCCCCAACTATCGCTGCACTGCTCTCCAAAACTGCAATGTAAACTGCATGCCCCGATCTGAAATGATGGACACCGGCACACCATGAAGGCGAACAATCTCGCGGATATAGATCTCAACCAACCGCTCTAAATAATAAGTAGTCCCAACTGGAATGAAATGCACGGACTTGGGAACCAGTCCATAATCACCGAAATAGCATCAAACTTCCTCGAAGACCGTGGGAGCCCACCTACAAAATCCATGGTGATACGCTCACATTCCACTCCGGAATCTCAAGCCTCTGAAGCAATCCGCCCGGTATCTGATGCTCGTACTTCACCTACTGACAATTTAGACACCGAGCTACAAACCCCACTATATCCTTCTTCATCCTCCTCCACCAATATTGTTGCCTCAAGTCCTGATACATCTTTGCGACACCCGGATGAATAGAGTACCGCGAACTGTGGGCCTCGTCAATGATCAACTCACGCAGCCCATCTATATTGGCACACAGATCTAACCCTGCATCCTCAACACCTTATCTTCCCCCATAGTAACCTCCTTGGCATTACCGTGCTAAACTGTGTCCTTACGTACAAACAAATGGGGATCATCATACTGACGCTCTCTGATGCGATCATATAAGGAAGACCGAGAAACCACACAAGATAGAATCCGACTGGGCTCCGAAATATCTAATCTCATAAACAGATTGGGCCTGAACATCTGATGCAAGCAATCTCTCATCAACAGGAATAAAAGCAAGGCTACCATATGTTGATACCCAATTTTTTCCTATAATATTTTTTCAACGTACATATATACCTCCAAAACTATGCACTAGCATCAATTAATATTTTTCCATAATTTCTGCATTTTTAAGGGTTTTAATTAATTTATCCCAGTATTTTCATTTATATAAACAATTACTAATTGCATCACAAAGGGTTTTATAATAATTTTGTGGCTTAATTTTATCATTTGTATTTGTACTAAATTTTAATTATATCACAAATAGCCATATTTGCATTTTTGGGTTATAATTGCAATAACTTTATAATTATAGCCCATGTATGCATTATTATATTATTTTACCAGAAAATAGCTTTTTGTATTTTTTAAAATACTAAGTAATTATTTTAAAATATTTTTAGGCATGAAAATCATTTTTTATAATCTGTTAATTATTCTTTATAAATTATTTTATCAATTAATTTGGTATTTAACAAATAGCCCTTTTATTCCTTTTATTTTCAGACCTAACCCATTAAACTAGCCCAAACCCCTTAATATACCAGCCCAATTTCAACCCCAGGCCTAATCTATACTTGCCCGACCCAATAAACCCGTTTAATCGTGGCCGTTGATCTTGAAGATCAACGGTCCACAACAATACTTACCATTTTAATTCAACAGCCAACCCTAACCCGCCCTTACTCTTTCATTTCCGCCGTCATTGGTTTCCCTAGCCTCTCCAATTCTCTCTCAACCCAACCTAAACCCTAATCGCCGTCACCGACGAAAAGCTCCCATCTATGGAGTTTCCGTGCATTCTCCGACCACTACCAGCCTTCTATACCCCCTGGATGTTTGATTACATAGATCCTTGAGAGAATCTCACGGAGATTCAACCTGGTTCTTGCCAAAATTTGTCTATAGGCCTGTCTGTGGCCTTTCTCGTTTGTGAGTATGGGTTTCCTCTTATTTTTCAGTGCGAATCCATAGTTTTTGACCGATTTTCTTTTACCTCTACTATTTTTGAAAATCCTAGTTTTACGACTATTCGAATCTGTTCAGATCTTTGTAGATCTGAAATGATTCGAGTATTATCGGGTGTTTTCCCTTGAAAATCTTTGTTTTAGTCAATTGCTTCGATTTATTTCACTCTTTCTGAAATTAGGGTTCTGACTTTTCTTCAAAGGTTTTTTTTAAACTTTTCAGTGTTTAAACTAATTGTTCTTCACTATCTTGATTGATTCTCGTGTCTATGCTTAAACCCCCAAATGTTTCTGTTTGTGACACTGATTTCTTCGAATTTTTCCCGTTATTATGTTTATTTCTGTGAACCAGTCATATTGACTGATTCTTATTAGGGATTCGAATAATTGTCCCGTTAAAATCAGTATTTGCTGGGTTACTTGTTTCCGTATTTGTGACCTTGATTAATTATACTTGCCTTAATTAATTATCAGTACGATTTGGGATTTGACTGACTCCCTATATGGTATGGTATTGATTTCTTACCTTAGTTAAACCCCAGTTCTAACCGTTAACTGACTCTCCCCAATTAAAGGGGTCTTTTCCGGATTTCTCTATTGGAATTGATTCTATAATTGGCTGATTGATTCTAATTGATTGAAATGTGATTTCCTTTACCTTATTTGTTTTACTCCCTAAGTGCTATATATACACTCTCACTCTGCCTCTTCAAGACACGAACAATAGTTCACCAAAAACTCACACTCACACATACTTTGCTCTCATCTCTCCGCTACTTGTGCTCATTGCTTGTCTAGCCGGCTGAAAGCCAAGGCTAGACTACTGAATCCTGCATACC
>NC_031991.1:19640663-19662722 GCF_001879085.1 Nicotiana attenuata | reverse complement strand
GTCATCTCAATGTACTCCGAAGTGGAATACCGACCTATCACAGTCCCAAAACAGAGTTGCAGCTTCTATAATTTTGTTGTTGGTTTGAATGTCTAGGAGAGAAGGCAGGTTTCCTAGATACTTCCGGACAAGAGTTTGATCGCTGGAATGAAGATCCTTCCACCAGCTTAGCAATTTGGGGTGAATGTGGGTGACCATGCCGAATCTGGGGACTTCGTGCCTCATTTCTGCAAAACAAAAAGGTTAGGCCCCTATCCCCCACCGGACTCGACTATTTAATATCAATAATTAGCATAAGAAGCATTTAGTTCTCCAAATGAATGCACAGAACGTGGTAAGGTCCGTTTGGGTTTCAAGGAAACCCAGTGGACTTTGGACAAGGCTATCTTAAAGAGTCATTATGCGGACAACATAACTGACTCGGCTAGGTTTGACCATGATGCATGCACAATTAAATAGAGTAGGGTTTCTATGGGGTTTTAGACTGGTACCCTTGAGCGGACAACTCAAGAGGGAAAGGCGCGGAACCGTCGACTAAACCGTTGATCGACTGGTTTTACCGCAAATATGCCTTTGCCGGATTTAGGGGGTGATAATATCGGCAGACCGCAGCCACTCATTATAAGCGTTGCTATGGTCTTTTGTTTGGCACGAGTGGAATATGATGTCGAAAAAAATGCAATACAATAATTAACAAATTGTCATGTACTTTCACGTTCATAAAATAATGGTTACAATAATTGCTCGTAATTACAACAGTATTGAAGGAAAGCGGTAAAAGAAAGCATTAAAGAAAAGAAACAAAGAACCAAGTCAGTTTCATAATAGAAAAGATATAAAGACATTAAATAAAGGCAATAAAGAAGCAGTAAAGTCACAAGCAACATGAAATGGTAAAAGCCTAAAGAAATCCCCAGCAGAGTCGCCATGCTGTCGATGCCCCCTTTTTCTAAAGGCGAAATCGGGTTTACGACATTTGGGCGGACAACTCTTTTCCATTTGGGAATTGGGTTTGAGATTTAGAAGAGTCGCCACCTAATGATTAAGTGCATTAGGACACTAAGAAGGAAAATGAAAAGAAGAAGAACCAGAGAATGGGTAAGGGCTTGAAATTATCTCGGGGGGAAGGTGTTAGGCACCCCCCAAGATCCACTAGTGTGGTTCCCGGCTATGCTACAATTGTGACTTTAAATATAAACAACAAATAAACATACACGACAATTCTTACATAACGACTGCAAGTAGGGGAAGTATAAAAGTTAAATAAACGAGCTGAAATTTGGGACTAGGCAATTCCATAATTATTTAAAGAATATACAAGTGCAGAAAAATGGGAGGTCAAATAATTGATACAAATAATCAAACAAAGGGATGAAATCGGGCGGAAATTTGGGAGAGAAAAAAAAACAGTACTTGGACATTTAAAGAGATTTTTTAAATGATTAAGGCAAAGGACAAGGTTTAAAAGAACTGACAATTTTAAAAATTCTGAAAGAAAGAAGTAAACACATAAAGAGGGAGGGGTTCCTAGGCTTATAAATAACATGGATCATCCACGCAACACCCGGTAACCAATTATACGCCTGGTGTTATCGCGTGATCATCATATCCATGTCTACCCTTACCCACCCCGTTGAGGTACTAAAGCGCGGAATGGTCTCGTTACTTATTGCATGCTACTACCCGCCCCGATCCTATCAGTCCCGGAGGCAGTTGGGACTACTAATCCTAGAGGGAAGGGATATTGGCTTTTGAAGTTTAAAAATGACAAAATCTAGTGCGACAAACAAAACACATAAGAGCAGTTAAGGGGAAAACACATAGCAGTTAAGGCTCAATAGGCCTCCTCATTCAAAGCAGAAATTGTTTAGCATGACTTACAAGTACTGGTTAGGTCTTTAATTAAACTTAAATGAAAAGGGGGAAGGGTGGCTGATTTATTACATATTTTCAGATAAGAAGTCCGAATTAGGCCTGCCCGCTGATTGTAATTATTAAAGACTGGTGTAATTAATTGATTACCTGATGGTTTGCCTAGGTGAAACCTATAGGCATGATATCTAACAAGGTCAAACATACTGATTTTAAAGAAGATTACTGACTTCAAACCAATTCTGCGAATATTAACAACATTATTACTGATTTTAGACTTTGCGAATATTAGGCAACATTAATTTTAAAACGGTTATGTAAGTGTAGGAATCCTATGAGCATGGTATCTAGGATGCAATTGATTATTCTTTAACCTATGTATTGTTTGCCTAATGACATGTGTATGTGCAAAAGTGCAGAAAACTTATAATCATGATTTCTATATGCAGAAGTGCAGAAACTTATAGACATGATTTCTAATGAAATGCATAACTTATAGACAGGATTTCTAATGCAGTAATGAAACAACTTATAGGCAGGATTTCTAATGCAGTAATGAAACAACTTATAGGCAGGATTTCTATATGTAGATGCATAAACTTATAGGCAAGATTTCTATATGCAGATGCATAAACTTATAGGCAGGATTTCTATATGTAGATGCATAAGCGAAAAACAGCCTGTGATTGCAGAAATAAATACCTAAAGCATGATGTCTACCCATATGCATAACATGAGTGACCCTCCCCTTTTCACTATACACCCCCATAAGTTATTACAAATTATTACAACCCGAATGAATCAAGAAAAATAAAAATTACATCAGAAATTAAAGTTCAAATCAAGGAGAGCCTAATTCAGACTCCTAGTCTGAAACATGAAATAAACCCACTTCCAAAGATCAGATTTCCAAAGCCTTTCTCATCCTTTGGGTGTGTCAAAGTTCCAAAGAGCTTCATGAACTCCAGGCAGTGCTCACACCCAATTATATTTGCAGGATCAAATTATAGTGCAGTGTGGAAGGGCCAGCCCTCAAATGTCCAAGTTCAGAGAGAACCCAAGGTCCCCAAGGCAAGGCTCATAGGAGAGGGGGCAGAACTTAGAGTCTAAGAATAAGTGTAAGTGCAATAGAGGGGGAATTAGGGAAAGCCATGACAAAACTAGTGGTCATGCCCAGCAATTAGGATGCTGGCACACCCCTGACCAGCCTGTCAGCTTGAGTTTGGGAGTTAGGACCTATTGAAGGTCATGTTCAGACCTGGGCAGTAATTTGGATACTGCCAGGCCACTAACTTTAACTCAGCACACAAAAGGGAATGGGGGTATGGGGGACTTATAACAAGCAGTAAACATAAAAGTAGGTAATATACCGAACATGAGCAACAAGGTAGACAGGAATAGAGCAACTGTAAATTAAACACATAGGGAAAGAGCCGAAATCAAAATTGAGACATACCAGTTTCAGGGAAAACAAATAAGTAAAACAGCAGTCTTGAAAAGCCAAGTTGCAAGCAAAGCAGTACGAAGGTCTCAGCGAAGAGTAGAGAGTTTGAAAGAGTATTGTGATTGAAAGTATGTGTGAGAGTATGAGTATTGGACTTTAGGATTCAGAAGTTCAAAGTTCTAAAATTGTAAAGTTTTCAAAGCTTAAAAGCCCTTGTTCAATGCAGAAGGGTGGAGCCCCTTTTATAGTGCAGCAAATAAGCAAGAAAAGGTAAGGAAATAACATTGTAATCAGTCTCCCTTTAGTTAAGGGATTCTGATTTCAAACGGGTAAAAACAATTAAGGAAAGGGGTTTGAAAAAATATTTTCCTTGCAGTATAATAGAGGGTAAGTACATAGAAGCTATTTAAGGCAACAAACTAAAAGTACACGGTTTGTAAAAAAAAGGGAAGGGAATCAACCAGTAAAATCAAGATTTCAGCCTTTTACTTGAATGAATCAAGTCAGGAAAGGGGTAAAGAAAGGTTCAAGTAGGGAAAATCAGTAACAATCAAGTGAACACAATTAAATGAATTCGGAATCAATTAGTAGTTGGCAAAACCTTTTTGAAAGAAGAGTTCTCATATATAAAGCACACAAATATGTAAATCAAGAAGGACTGTCAAGTTATTTAAAAGAGAATTTTAATCAAGGAGAAGTTCAGAAACATGGGCAAAAGATACAAGTTCGACCTGCAGACTCATAGTGAGTCTGAGAGTCCAGGGTCCCGATGCGGAACCCTGACTCGAACACAAAACATAAATCGTCAGAAGGAAACCCCCAAATCCTAGGGTTTCGCGATTGACTCAGACATGGAGGTGAGAAAACAAGCCATTTGTTTCGGAGTCTCAACACAACAGATATGAGAGCATGCTTGAACGACAAAGGAAGAAAAAATTATGAAGAACATACTTGAGGAAACTCAGAACCTAAACGAGTTTAGAAGAAGGAAATAATACAGCTTGAACACAAGTAGGTGAAGCATGTAAGAACATAAACAGAGTCAAAGAATCAAATAACTTTAACGGTAGGCACATATAGCAGAAGAGTAGTGAAAACATAGCAGAGATTAACAGGAGTAGAAAAGAAGAGGTAAAAGACAATACATGCATAGAATGAAAGAAATCATACCAACAAGGCGTAAACAAACACACATAAAGCAAAGAAGAAAAAAGAATCAGAAAGATTTTTTCGAAAATCCTTGCAGAAACCCTAAAAATCGGAGAGAAACTATTTTTGACAAAAACTTTTGGGGAAAACACTCCAGATGGAAAGAAAAGCATAGACATAGTACAGATCTAAACAAATAATGGTGAAAGAACCTCGAATAGCTTAGGGTTTCGGAGAAACCCTAGAAATGAGAAAGGCTTGGAAATAGGTCCGATCCTGAGTCGGAGAGGTCAACAATCAGGCTCCTGAGTCTTGAATATGCCGGAGCATGGCCGGAGGAGCCATGAAATCAAAGGTCTGAGAAGATCGGAGAGGGAATCGTCGAGGACAGGCCTCGAAGCTTCGAACAACCATGGCTTACTGGTGAAGATAGGTGAGTACCAACTATCCATGGCCTGAGAAGCCATGGATTCCGGTGACCGGCGGTTGAAAAAGGGGGTAGGAGGAGGCTAGGGTTTCGGAGAGTTTTTGAGAGGATTTGAGAGGGTTTGGGATTCAAAGGCGGCGGGCCAAGTGAGAATGAGGGATTAGGGTAGGTCTTTGGCGTTAAAAATGGTAAGGGGGATTTGTGGCCGTTGATCAAAATGATCAACGGCCTGGATCAATTAATGGGAACCGGGCGGTTTTTTAAATATTGGGTCGGGGCCGGGTTAAAATTGGAATTGGGCTGATTTAATTGGGGTAGAACTGGGTCGATTTAAGGGCTACAATTGAAATGAAATGGGGCTGTAATTGAAATGAACTGAGGCTAAATGTTAAATAACCAGTTTTACCCTATTTATAAAAATAGTAAAAAATGATTTTAAAAGTAGAAATGCTATTAATCTTAAAATAGGCTAAAATTGCAATTATATGCAATTTAGCTTTTAAAATACCAAATAAATTTTTAAAAATATACAAAAAATCACCTTAACTATATTTTGGTATAAATATGAGAATAAAATAAATTATTCACCAATATTGATAGTTTTGGAAATAATTACTGATTTTGTATTGCTAAAATGGACAACAAACTGATTTTAAAAATCTTTAAAAAATTAGAAAAAATACCAAAACAGTTGGGTATGCTTATATATGCGTATATGTGCTATTTTGAAATTATTTTGTATACGAAAATTATATAGGGAAAAATTGGGTATCAACAGCTGCCCCTCTTTACTCGGGAAGGATGAAAGAGTTGTCGGGTAAAGATATGATGGCCAATTTTGACCGAACGAAACGATTTGAAGAATTATGTCTGAGCTCTAGCTCCTGAGCTGCCTACATATCCTTGGTTTTACAGGAATCAGGCCGTATGTAGTTCAGGATACGTCGACGGAACATGCCGAGTTGAACTGGATTCTTTGCCATGTTAAGTGCGCTAGTGTTGTCACATAGGAGGGGCACACTCTCAGTGAGAACTCCAAAATCCTCCAGTTGCTGCTTGATCCACAGAAGCTGACCATAGCAGGATGCTGCAGCTACATATTCAGCCTCAGCTGTTGAAAGAGCCACTGAATTTTGCTTCCTTGTACCCCAAGAGATAAGACATGATCCTAAGAAGTGAGCCATCCCAGAAGTGCTTTTTCTATCCACAAGATAACCTGCATAGTCTACATCAGCATACCCAATTAGATTAAAATTGTCACCTGATGGATAGTATAGCACCAGGTCCTGCGTTCCTTTGAGATATCTTAGTATTCTTTTAGCTGCCTTCAAGTGAGATTCCTTAGGATTTGATTGAAACCTTGCACATAGCCCCACGCTGAAAACAATATCAGGTCGACTGGCAGTAAGATAGAGGAGAGACCCAATGATGCCTCTATACATAGTTTGATTCACAGGAGTTCCAGCTTCATCCATGTCCAGTCGAGTGGCAGTTGCAATGGGAGTGTCTATCACCTTCGATGCTTCCATGTCAAACCTCTTCAGAAGTTCCCTAATGTATTTTTGCTGACAAATGGAAGTACCCTTTGAAGACTATTTTACTTGAAGACCTAGGAAGAAATTTAATTCTCCCATCATGCTCATATTAAATTCACTTCCCATAAGTTTTGCAAACTCTTCGCACAGCGAGTCAGCCGTTGCCCCAAAAATGATATCATCAACATAAACCTGAACAATGAGCAGATTCCTTCCTCGTTTCTTTAAGAAAAGAGTATTGTCAATTTTCCCTCTCTTAAAACCATTTTCTAAGAGAAATTTTGACAATCTTTCATACCAAGCTCGAGGAGCCTGCTTTAGTCCGTACAGAGCTTTGTCCAGCTTGAACACATATTCAGGGTGCTCATGACATTCAAACCTTGGGGGTTGCTTTACATAGACTTCTTCCTTAAGGATTCCATTCAAAAATGCACTTTTGACATCCATTTGGAACAGGGTGAATTCCATATGAGATGCAAAAGCGATTAGAATTCTGATAGCTTCCATCCGGGTCACTGGAGCAAACGTTTCATCATAGTCAATCCCTTCCTCCTGATTGTAGCCTTGGACAACTAGCCTTGCCTTGTTTCTTGTGGTAATTACATGATCATCGAGCTTGTTTCTGAACACCCACCTGGTTCCTATAATGGTTCTATCTGGGGGTCTGGGTACCAGGTGCCACACACTGTTTCTCTCAAACTGGTGCAGTTCTTCTTGCATGGCGGTAATCCACTCTGCATCTTTCAAAGCTTCCTTGATGTTTTTGGGTTCTATCTGGGAGAGAAACACTAAGAAGGCAAGTGAATTTCTGGCTCTTGACCTGGTTTGTACTCCAGAGTCTAGAGGAGTGATGATGTTGTCTATAGGGTGAGAGCTTTGGTGTCTCCAATTAGACACCTGAGGTTCACTCTGAGAGGAGGGAAGTATGTTTGGCTGGTCTTCCTCTATCCTTCTTTCAGGTGCTAGTGGAGTTCCCTGAACTGCATCAACCACCCTTTCTTCAGCTTCTGTGGTCGTGATTGAGGTGCTTGGTTCTGTTGATGATAAGGTAGCATTGTCTTCATTTGGCTCTTTTACTTGACTCATCGTGTTTGTCTTTCCGTTTGTCATGTTAATGACTTCACCAGGAACAAGTGAGGGTTCTCCATCTTGATCTTCCTCAGCACTCTTCTCACATGATGGATAAGATTCATCAAAGACAACATGGACACTCTCCTCAACACAAAGGCTACAAATACCTCAAAAGTTTTATCTTTTGTTCGGAGAAACAGAGTCCATGTGAATATGGAATAGTCATCCACAATCATAAAAATATATCTCTTTCCTCCTCTGCTTTGCACCTTCATAGGTCCATACAGATCCATATGCAGGAGCTCGAGCGGCTTTGAGGTGCTCACATCTCTTTTTGACTTAAAGGAGGACTTCACATGTTTTCCTCTCGCACAGGCATCACAAACCTTTTGAGCCTTGAATTGTGACACAGGCAGACCATGGACCAGGTCCTTCTGAATTAGTTTGTTCAAAAGAGAAAAGCTTGCATGTCCCAATATTCTGTGCCAAAGTTCAGCATCATCGTCAACAGCCTTCAGAAAACTCAGATCACCATTTTGTAAGGATTCAAGGTCAGCAACATAGATGTTCTTGTATCTTTTTGACACAGGCAGACCATGGACCAGGTCCTTCTGAATTAGTTTGTTCAAAAGAGAAAAGCTTGCATGTCCCAATATTCTGTGCCAAAGTTCAGCATCATCGTCAACAGCCTTCAGACAACTCAGATCACCATTTTGTAAGGATTCAAGGTCAGCAACATAGATGTTCTTGTATCTTTTGGCCACCAGAGCTATTTCACCAGTCACAAGGTCAATGACTGTACATATTTTGGACAAGAACTCCACCTTGTTTCCCTTATCACAAATTTGAGAAACACTCAGGAGACTGTACTTAAGTCCATTGACGTAGTACACATTTTCAATAGAGTGAGTGAGTGACTTCCCAACTTTTCCAACTCCAAGAATGTACCCCTTTTTGCCATTGCCAAAGGATACACTCCCTCCTTGCAGGGCTTTTAGTGAAAGAAAGTCTGTGGTGTTCCCAATCATATGCTTCGAACAACCACTATCCATGTACCATTGTTGACTGCTTCCCTTCACTGTTCCCTGCACAAGAAAATTAGGAGTTAGTTTTAGGAACCCAAACAAGTTTGGGTCCCTTGTAGTAACCAAGAGGATGAATAAGAGCTCTCTTAGTCCATGCACGTAAAGTGTGTTTTCTGTGAGTGGAACCTGGTCCCTCTTTTGTGGTCACAGTTTCAGCAGCCACTTTATCTCTTGGTACTGACTGATTCTTGGCCTGGACACTTTCCATGGAGTGCCCAGTGTTCCCACATTGGGTACGAGGCCAGTTATCAGATGCAGTGGCGTTCTTACTATGAGGGTTGTAAGGATCTTTCTTCCTTGGGAACCCTACTGTCCGCCCTTTTTCACTGACATTAGTGAGCAAGGCCGTGGTAGCTTCTACAGACCAGGTCCACTTTAGAGACTTTTCAAGATCATTCATTACTTTTTCAAAATTGACTTGGAGGAGCTCGTTTCTCTCAATTTCAGCACTTCACCTCTTCTTCAAGCCTAGAATATTCCTTACTCACTATCTCCTTTCCTCTTTCAGAGCTTTCAAGTTTTGACTCAGTCAAAAGCTTTGCTATTGGTTCCCTTTGGTCAGAAGTTTCTGCCAAGAGATCACTCTTTTTTTTTTCTAAGAATTTCAATGGCTTTCGATTGATCAGTGATTGCAGTAACTAAGTCTTTTCTAATATGTTCAGATTCTTCTAGTTCTAAGAACAAGGAATCCCTATCCTCCGCAAGATTACAAAAGGCAGTAACTAAAACATCAGCTAAACACATGAGTTTTTTTGGAGAACAGGATTTCAGATTTCTCTGAACATCCCTGAAGGTTACCTCTTTGTTACCATTGACTTCATCATCGTCTGATTGGGCCACCAAAGCAAGCGTTGAGTCATATCCAATCTCCTCGCCTTCAACTGCCATCGTAGAACTATCATCAGTGCCAGATTTTTCCAGTTTTACTTGTATAGTTCCCTCATAAGCTATTTGCAAAGCCTCCCATATTTCCTTGGCAGTGTCGCATGTAGAGATTCTGTCGTACTCTTTAGGTTCCAATCCATCTACCAGGATTTTCTTGGCACGAAAATTCTTCTCCATCGCTTCTTTGTCTGCCTTCGCGTCTAGACGCGGACTTTGACGCGGATGCAGCTTTTGAAGTTCTTCTATCCGCGAAGCGCTCCGTGCCTTTGCTTCGCCTTCGCTGTTTTGTGCCTTAATTTTTCTCCTTTTTCGCGTCCGACTTCGTGCCACGCACGAGAGTAGACGAGCTCCCACTCCTTTAATTTCTTCTTTTTGTGTCGAATTGTCATCTTTTGATCATTTATCATCCAAACTCGTTCCTACACATAAGAAACACATAATGAGTATATTTCATTTCGAAAATCATGTAATCTCCCGCGACACACACAAGAATTAATATGCAAATATACTCAAAAATATGCATTTTTCATCATTTATCAACACCCCACACTTAAACTCTTGCTCGTCCTCGAGCAACTTAAAATTGAGCGCATAGGCAAGAATACCTTTTTAAACAATTCTCCTAACTCATCACACCAAGAGTATTTAAAATAGACTAAGCACAAAAGCGTAACATCTTCACCTCAAGATTTGACTCACAAGTACCACACATTATTCACAACTCACCCACTTACTCTAACATAGAGGTCACTGACATTACCTTTCCTTCATGAATCAAGTGCCCTCACACAACAAAAGAGAGGAGTTTCACACAATAAAATTTAAGAACACTTAGGAACTCAAGATGGAAAGAATTCACTCACTCTCAGAAATAACATTCATATGCCACAAAAGATGCACCATAAGCTTGCCCGTAGTGTACTACTCCACTAATCGAGCTCATTCAATCTAGGATCAATTAGGACTTTATTTGGTTGTAATGTAGGCTACGGGACGGGTAGGATACATTTAGATATAAGAGTGACTACACCTCCCTAAGCACTTTAATACATATACTTTAACATTCAAACCCAATACTTATATCAAACCAAAACTCCACCTTCACATCAATGTATATTACCCCATTCTTCTTTAAGCACACTTACATCAAGAGCCACCACTTATCAAGGAATTTTTTTTCACAACAATCCAACTATTTTTGTTTTCCAATTCAAGTAGCTCTTACTTTTTCAAAACAGTGCACCTTTCTCCTTATTTCATTAGTTCCACTCAAAAGCCAAACCAACCACCCCACACTTTAACTTTTACATAGTTCATAATAATTCAAGTGCTCATGAGAGGTTACAATGGTTCAAATAGATGGTTAATTCAAACAAATGGGTAAGGCTTGTAATGTGGTTGCCAAAGAAACAGGATTACAGGCTCAAAGGGGTTAACTACGATACATAATAATTAGGCGGGTAAAATATACATATCTGGCTCAACAAGAAATGCCTATATTACTTCCAAGACTGAACAAAACTACTATTTCGCTTTGCAGCACACGGGGCAAGTTCTAGGAATCAAATGCAATGCACAGAATAACACAAAACCTTACACACACATGGCACATAACTCACTCAGATTGGACTAATCAAGACACTCTTAGTCAAAGCAGTTAAGCAAAGTTAAAATCATACAATTAAAGGTACTTCTACAAGAGTCAAAAACTGAGCCTAAGCGTCACAACCAAAGTACTCACTATTCTCAAGGCATAACAAAGTCAAGAGATATTGCTTCAATTCAAAGCATAACACAATGGCTCTTATTCCTTTAAAAAAAACTAACTACACCCGGTTCAAATAAAATCCTTGGAAAAGAACCGCGGCACAAAGAAAAACCAAGGGGGAATTATTACACTACCTACAAAGAAAATCTTTTTGTTTTTTTTCTTTAGACTTAAATCCCTCAAGAAAATTGTCTAATAGATCCATCGTCAGGAAAAGTCCAATCTTTTTAAAAAAAAATTATTATTTAATTAAACTAACACAACTAAAATAGCATGGAAAGTCACCCAAACAATCTCCTCCTCCTAATTCACTTCCGATCGCGCTGCCAACACCAGGATCACCGTACGGAGCTATTCCTAGACTCGGAATCCCAAACGGACATTGATAACACAGAGATGCACTTCAACCCAAAATTATGAAATTCTTCCAAAAATGCTAACTTCCACAATAGGTGCCAAAACGTCCCCGGGTCTTTCAAAACCCGATCCGGACATACGCCCAAGTCCGAAATCATCATACGAACCTGCTGGAACCTTCGAATCCCGATTCCGAGGTCGTTTACTCAAAAATCCAATCTTAGTCAATTCTTTCAACTTAAAGCTTCTGAAATGAGAATTCTCTCTCCGATCTTCCCGGAATTCAATTCCGACCACGCGTACAAGTCATAATACCTGAAGTGAAGCTACTCAAGGCTTCAAACCGCTGAACGATGCGCTAGAGCTCAAAACGACCGGTCGGGTGGTTACATTCTCTCCCACTTAAACATATGTTCGTCCTCGAATGTGTTGAGACCTGCACCGGAGTTGTCCGAAATCACTGTTTAACACCTTGAGCACCTACCAGTGCTACCACAGCTTAGTTGAGCACATTAACTCGATCAAATCTGAAGATATTCTCTTTTATTCAAACAAATAAGCTTAGAACCCAATTCCAACATCCGGAATTCTCCGCCAGGCCTGATTCCAACATATGAACAGCGTAGCAATCGCTACACGAGGTACCAGAACATGACTGCATACCTTTGCTGAATTCTCACCATGCACCACATCATTCACAGGACCCTAATAACATTCTCTGATCATAATAACAACCATTCCCCGAATCTGATGCTCACAACGCACCTCATGATATATATAAGTCTTGTTCCAACTCTCGCAACACCGCCACGACAGAAGAGACGCGTAGAAATCCATAACCAACTGCCAAGTCAACAAATCATTGAGGCTACACTCCTGACAAGAACATTACCTCATTCTGAACCAAATAATGATCTTTGCTCTTTAATATACTTCATACAATCCGATTGCACTGATCCTAGATCCAATACATTGTCTCACCCAGTACAAACTGCTCAGGCAACAAGCCACCCCAGACATGACCAAAAGTCACATGTGATGCCACAATGTGCCAATAGGCTACCCACTCGAACGTGATACATAAGAAAGACGAACTCTGGAAGGGACTACTCCACTCACGCAGCTAATATGAACTTTCCTCAGAAAATGGAGACAAAACACACAGAATAGTAGATAAAGGACTGTAATCACCATCACACTGTTGCGGCGTGCAACCCGATCCAAACAACATACCCATGGCGGCGTGCCACCTGATCCGCACATAAAATTCACATAAGGAGATACACATCGAGCTAAATTGCTCATTACAACACAATACCGAATATCGGCCACAAGCACGCTAAGTGCATAATACCATCCTTGAGGGGACATATAGCGCCATAAGCTAGCAAACTCAAGCACAACTGAGGTGCGATAAATGTTCTAAAACTAAAGAGCCATCCTGTTCACATAACACCATCGCTACGCGGAACCTCAACACATGAGAAATTTACCAAGCCGTTTCGCAACTCACACGGCACAATATAACATTACATGAAATAGCCGACAACGAAATAACATCCAACGTCCGAATACTCCTCCATAAGGAGAGCTATGCTGAAATGAACACAATTGGCCTGATATAGAGCCCATATTCATTTTTAAATCCATCCACAAACCTCAAGCCGATTCTGATCGTACCGAACTAGGCCAATAATCTTTTCTGGGTCCATAATAACCCCTTTTTCCCATAACACACAAGAATAACCATCATAACCGAAGTAATCCTCCACAGTCCACCACCCAATAAACCGAGTGCCCCCCAGGCATAGATTCTCAAATTAACGATATCACCACAATCTTCATACTTGGTTTCATTCTCCAATCAATCAAGTGACTACATGCCACACTTATACAATCTTCCCGTGGGACACGCTCCCACGACCTTCCGTACCAGATAACAAGTCTGCACATCCATACAACCGGTCGCACTAACGCTGAAAGCGATCAAGAATCCATAACCAGGATGCAAAGCCTCTTTCACAAAGCACCGATCCCAGGTGACGCTGAAGACAATGCCAGCTTACTCTAAACATTCAATCCCTTTCATGCTCATCCGAACTCGTGACGTCCTTGCCAACACCAAACCGCAACCTTGATCCTTACTTTCAAATTTCATACTGCTCGCTGCACCTAACAAGCCAGCATGCGATAGTACAAGAATTTCATCACGACTCCCGAACCACTAACATGGTAAACACTTCCTCACATGGGAACTTTTTACTTAACTCATTCCTAGAGAACCATAGCAACACACGAGCGAATTCTCACAACCGTAGAAGATGCAATTCTTCAAGTAGTGGCCTAAGCCACCTTAGCTCTTTCCGGGATCCGCCTACACATAGCAGGCCATAATACTAGAATACTTCCGAATAAAATCAATTACGGCAGCCGACAAGCCTCACACGTACCATCACAAATCACTTGCATAACTCAATCACGCTGAAGGAACTGATCCCTACCATCGAATCATACCTTCCTTGTGCGCATATTCGCAACTCAACTGGTACACCCATTCTGGTACTTCCTTTACGAATCCGAAGTCCTTCTCTCCCTTTCCTTCCTATGCTACACTGCAAGTCAAAACATCATAGAACATTCTGCCTCTTATCATAAGCTGCTTCACAAGCTCGATCCTTAAGCATAACGCGGGCTTGAATCCTTAGGCACCGTATTTTTAACCTTTGAATTCACTAGGACCATTATTGAGAGTCACCCACTCTGACATGGTCCCGAATATAATCAACTGCAAGGCTCCGCTAGCCCATGACCACCCTCTCAAAGAAGCACCCGGCCGAATCACCTTCCTTGCAACTTAGTTCTACGCGAAGCATAATTCCTGAGTCTTCCCAAAGCCTGAACGTGAATCGATGATGCCAATTATAGAACACGTTCTTCAATTCCTTTGCTCAAATTACTGTTGACATTCTCTTTCCTTAGCCGAAACAACTTACCAGTACGCCGATAAACCGAAACCTCACAAGAAGATAATCATACAACCCAATCGTAGGCGGTGGGACTCTCCCACTTAGCTTGAAGCCACCATTATGCAACTCTAGAATCCAACAAGATTCTTTCTTCAGTGTTGATATGATCTAGCACAACCAACCCACCAAGCTCCTCGAAATCTTTCTGTAAACAATTTATGAATACTCTGAATCATCAACCACATTCACATGTTCGACCTCTTTACCGAATAGCCAGTAGGATTCTTCGAAGAAGCTTCGCCAACCACACGAGCACTGATCTGCTCACAGGAGATAACCCACCTATGGAGATTACACGCTGACATCTTTCAACGCCGCTGCACGAGGCACCATCACTACGTCGTTCATAACCCATCATGAGCCCGTGCTCATCCACCAATTGTACTAGTCCGTTCACTTCTTAGGGACATTAACTAAATGTGCAAAAAAAACTTCCAATTCAAAGTTATGTTGTATCCTTCTTCATATCAAGCAGCCCCTTTCCGTCATATCAATTCTCTCGCCGTTATGCTAGCCAATATTTCGAATTAAGCTCGTAGACCCAATCACCGTCCACTAAAATTTCCCCAAATCACTCCAACTTTCCTCAAGGGTGTAGTTATCCTGCCACCGAATCCTCGTGCTGCTCTACCACTCTTCCACTTTGGCCAAACCCTCTTCTTTAAGCAACTATTCAACTTCCGCTTCTTACGCCTGGCCTTCTAGAAGTTTAACCACCAGATAACACTTCCCACATGTCCTTCCTCATCCTTGGATGCTCAGTTGATGCCTTAGATCAAAACCTAATTCACTAGCGCTTGAATCGATAGACCGCTACTAACTTTTAAATCTTTTCAAAGATTATCTTTCTCAAGCCGTCAGCATTAAAAATACACATTCAATCCTGAACCACCGCACCCCGCGATCTCTGACATCCGCTTCTCCAATACTATTTTACAATATCTTGCCCCCAGGGCGAATTGTAGAAGGTCATAACACCAGCAAACTTAGTACATTCAACAAGGACAATGGCACCTCATCACAGATGAAAATTCCACCACGCTCGCAAATACCAAGCCTTGTTACTCCATCAACCCAAATCTAAACATTCTTAGCCCGATTGCCTTTCCCCCGTCGGGAATAAAATACCGAATCTCTAAATCATGCACTGAGTAAACCTCCCTCTGAGTCATTCACTGCCCCGACACGTAGGCAAGCATCCTACCATCACATCAATACCGCGCGACAACCGTTCATAAGCATCATGGCAACTTGTGCCTAGCCTCAGAGCTCTCAGAAGTACAACTGCTGGGCTGAAACTACAGAATATCCTTCGACAAGGCGACGACACTAGTCAAACCAACTGCGCAGGGAGAAGCATCCGGCACCACCTCTGTAGTACCTTTAGAATCTCTCAATTCCTGATTTATAATAAGCGCTTCGCGTCGCATAAGATCGATTGGGAAGGATACAAAGGCATAAGCCTCAAGTAATCAAATCGCATGATGAGGAAATCAAGAAGGGAAGTACTCCTAATAGCCCACTAGCCTCCCGAAGATAAGTACAGACGTCTCCGTACCGATCCGCGAGACTCTACTAGACTTGCTCATGACTCGTGAGACCTAAGGAACCTAGTGCTCTGATACCATGTTGTCACGACCCAAAATCCACTAAGGGTCGTGATGGCGCTGGACACCGCTGCCAGGCAAGCCAACCATAAATACTTAATTAAATTCTCATTTAAATAATTGTGAAAACTTTGATTTTCCTTCAATTTTACTAGTAAAAGATACTCTTTTCAAATTAAATATAAATGTCAAGAAGTCAATACAAAATACCCCATAATCATCCCAGAACCCGGTGTCACAAGTGCATGAGCTATCCCTAGGAAACAATATAATACAACAACTGACCGGAATACAAATAGGACAGGAAGTAAATATGGAAATCTGAAGGAGACTCTGCTGGCTGCGGGTCGTCTCGAGAGGTGCAGCTCACCTAAGTCTCTGTATCAGCCATGCTGTTACGCCCACTAGGCCGCTAGAGTTGCATATACCCGTGCAACAAAAATGCACAGCAAGTGTAGCATGAGTACGAAAACAACGTGTACTCAGTAAGTATCCCGCCTAGTCTCGAAGAAATAGAGACGAGAGGTCGACTTCGACACTTACTAATGGTCCAATAATGATAGATCAATAATGTAACAAATTGAGGATTTATGTAAGCATGATTGCAATTCAATAAAGTGAAGAAAGTAAGCAATTCTTTCTTTTATAGGAAATTCCCAAATCCCTTTTCATCACTTATACATTTATTCTCAAACCGGGAAGAAACAACATCACTTCAATAAATTTCAAGGCAAGCAATACAAGCATGCGCAAATCATGCCGAGGACATACGGCCCGATTCAACAATATTTAAATTGTGCACTGCCAGAGGGTCGAATGGCGCGAACCATAGATGCATCTATTACCCCGCTCGCGAATCATACAAGCGACGCGGTCAAACATAAATAAACAATCACCCTGCTCGCGAATCATACATGTGACGCAGGTACACATGGAAACACATACTCAAACAGTCATTCAAGACATTCATCGAGGAGACAATTGTTCAAGGAGGTGTAAATTTCCCTTTTAACAAGTCATGAAAATGAAGTTTTACTCTTTTAGAAAATTATTTGCCACTTCGATATGATTTAAGCAATTAAACTATCAATAAGGTTGCATTTATTACAAGTAAGCATGCTTTTGGGTCCTAGACTACCCGGACATAAGCATAATAGTAGCTACGCACGGACTCTCGTCACCTCGTGCGTACATAGCCCCCACAATTTGCAGCACATAATTATGGGGACAATTCCCTCTTACAAGGTTAAAAAGGAGACTCACCTCGCTCAGAAGCCTATATCCCAATTCAAGAACGCGCTCAAACCTCCAAATTGGAGCCGAACGATCCAAAACTATTCAAATGAGGTAAGAACTAGTCAATACATGCTCAAAAGTTCATATTTTAATTACTAAACCAATTTCCCAACCCTAAATGCAAGGTTCCTAAAATTCATCCCCGGGCCTACATGCCCGGATTCCGGAAATTTTCGAAGAAAGTTGTTACCCATAACCTAAGGATCAAACTATATGATTTTTACTCCATTCCATAACAAATTTCGTGGTCAAATCTCATTTTTATCCAAAACGTAGATTTTTCATCTAAACCCTTGATTTCACCAATTTTCACATGTTAATCTAGCCATAATCTATGTATTAAACTCATGTTGTGTAGAAATTACTTACCTCGAAGTGCTAGGTGAAAACCCTCTTCCAAAAGATCCAAAAATCGCCTAAGACCAAGTGGGAGATAAAGGAAATGGGCTAAGTCTCGGGATAAAAAGCCCTGGGTTCCAGCTGCAGATGTCGCATTTGCGACATCTGGCTCGCAAATGCGATGTCGCGTTTGCGACAAATGCATCGCAAATGCGAAGCCTAGCCAACCCTGCCCTGGTCGCATTTGCTACAAGATCCTTTGCAAATGCGAAGGTGACAACCTCGCAAAAGCGATCCTTCGTTCGCAAATGCGAACTTTCCCCTCAGAAGCCCAGGCTCGCAAATGTGATGATCGTATTTGCGACCAATTCCTCGCAAATGCGATCATACCAGAACCAAAAATTCCAACTCCTTCACAAAACACTCCGAAGCTACTCCGAAACTCACTCGAGCCCCCGGGGCTCCAAACCAAACACCCGCACAAGTCTAAAAACATAACACGGACTTGCTCGAAACCTCAAATCACATCAAACGATGCTAAAACCATGAATCGCACTCCAATTCAAGCTTAATGAACTTTAAAATTTCAAACTTCTACTTCTGATGTTTAAACCTATCAAATCACGTCTGATTGACCTCAAATTTTGCACACAAGTCATATTCGACATTACGGACCTACTCCAACTACCAAAATCGGAATCCGACCCCAATATCAAAAAGTCAACTCTCGGTCAAACTTCCCAAAACCTTCAAATTTCTATCTTTAGCCAAATGACTCCAAAATGATCCACGGACCTCCGAATTCACTTCCGATCGCGCTCCCAACATCAGAATCACCGTACGGAGCTATTCCCAGACTCGGAATCCCAAACGGACATTGATAACACTGAGATGCACTTCAACCCAAACTTATGAAATTCTTCTAAAAATGCTAACTTCCACAATAGGTGCCAAAACGTCCCCGGATCTTCCAAAACCCGATCCGGACATACGCCCAAGTCCGAAATCATCATACGAACCTGCTGGAACCTTCGAATCTCGATTTCGAGGTCGTTTACTCAAAAATCCAATCTTAGTCAATTCTTTCAACTTAAAGCTTCCGAAACGAGAATTCTCTCTCCAAATCAACTCCGATCTTCCCGGAATTCAATTTCGACCACGCGTACAAGTCATAATACCTGAAGTGAAGCTAATCAGGGCTTCAAACCGCTGAACGACACGCTAGAGCTCAAAACGATCGATCGGGTCGTTACAAAGGTATCTTCTGCCAATGAGTATCTGTAGTCTCCAAGTTGAAATCATGTTGTACTGAAAGCGCTTTCGGAAGCTATTGATGAAGCTTGAATAGTTAGCACATCTCGGGCCATTCTTGAAAGAATCAAAAATGATTGTTCGTTCTTTCTCCAATATTTAGCAAGACTTCATTCCCTTCATCATTGCAAATATCAATAATTCCTGCAAGTAAATAAACATCAAACTCGTTAATTTGTGAAGATTTCGATTGACTAATCGTTTGTCGAATATCACCAAAAGGTCTATTTGCAGCAGTCTTTTTTAAGAGGTTGAGATGATGAAAAAGTAGAGGCACCACTAGTTGGTGCAACGCAGTTCATTTGTCTTTGGTAATAGTCATACACAACTTTAGCATTTTTTTGAATACTAGCCAAACAAGTAAAAATAGTTGGTCTTTGAGTTGGTTCTATTTCTAAATTAATGTAAATTATTTCAATAAGTTTCTTTGCACCAATAACTTTTGTTTGAGGATGTAAACTACAGTAGTAATGTAAATAACATGAATAGGAAAAAAAAATTTAATTTTTTTCAACCATTATTTTAATAGCATCTTTATAATTTTCTTTTTGTTTATACTCAAAAAATAACATCAAAATTCCAGCTATATAAATTAACATGCTAGAAATAGTTGGATAATATACCCTAAAAAATCTTTAGTAGCATAGAAATTTTTTTCTGAAAAATGAATAAGATGAAAAGCGATATCTCAATCATCATCTATTATCATATCGTGAACAGATTGAACATGAGAATTAAACATATTGGTTATAGACAATCGATATTCATAAGCAACAAACAACGTATCATATATTGAATTCCATCTAGTTGCAACTTCTTTAGGAGTTTTTCTAAAGTGTTCACAAGATTCACAATGCATTTTAAATTCTCTAAGTCTAGTAGGTATTTGAGAGTGATTGTTGGGGGGCTGGCAAACTTTAAAATAGGGGTAAAACATATTTGACCAAACTTAGGGTTAAAACATAAATTAGGGGGTAAAGGGGATGTTGTGGGGCTAGGGAGGCAAAATAGCCATTTTTGACCGTTGGCTAATGGTAAAAAATGGCTAGATTTAAAAAAAAAAATCATTGGGTACCGGTTGTACCTTAAGGGTATTTACGGTACCGGTACAAAGGGTACTAAATCGGTTACCTTACCATTACCCTTACCCTTCACCCTAAATCCCTCACCCCTACCCATCCACCGAAGCGGTACGGTCTGGTATCGGTACGGTACCAATAATACAGTACCATTAGACAACCTTACTATCATCCTTACCACCCACATAGAATGAGGTCATGGGAGCAAAAATTTTAATCACAATCAGTTTTATAGCAAATTAATAAATAGATGATACATATTTATACATATATTTTTTTTACTTAATAATAATCACCTTATTATATCAAATAAGTCGTAATAAAATTTGACATAAACATCTACTATCCATTTTCAGGGGGTATGAATTAAACCCTAAGTTGTGATCAAGAGTAATAATGTTACAGTCCAAAACCTTCGTAGAGAAAGCAGTTTATTAGATGCCTGCCCAAAAAGCTTTAATTGTAAACACCAGAGGAACTGCCATGATTGTTGTTCTACCAAAAAAGTTTTTCTTTGCACCCTCCTTTGCCATCAGGTCAGCTAATTTGTTCATCTCCCTATAGATGTGTTTCACCACAACGTCTCCCATTCTTAGGATGATTGACCTGCATTCAAAAATAATTGACTCAAGGACATGGTTACTCGAATTAAGCATTCTTATTACCTCTGCTGAATCGGTGTTGATTTCTAGGGTGATGAGTCCTCTTTGCTTTGCAATGTGTAATCCTTGGAGCACTGCAAGTAGCTCAGCTGGTGTTTGTGGTGTGAGGCAGACTTCCATGAATCCCAGTACCTAGTTGCCGCTGGACTTTCTGAAAACTCCTCCCACACCACCCTTCCCTTGATTCCCTAAAGTAACCCCGTCGGTGTTGAGCTTGTAATGACCAGTTAACGGGGGAACCCAGTTGACCCAGATGGTCTTTTCTTTTGTGAGTGTTTGTCTAACTGAGATAGTGATATACTCAATTGCCTTAGCCAATACAACAGAAGTAGGGACACGATCCTTTTTGTTGTTGAAGAGGTTGTTATTCCTAGTAATCCACAGCTGCCAGAATCTAAAGGGAAAAAGGTCTTCCCAACTAAGAATTTTGTTGAATGGTTTTCTTCTAAGGGTTGATCAAGTGTTGGACCAGGATCAACTTGTGAAGGTATGAGGCTGAATTAGGTTGTTGTGGTGCTTGGAAGGTTAGTTGCTGCCAGAATGATTTTGCATTAGCCCATTCAAAGAAGATGTAGGCAGAAGTCTCAATTGCAGTAGAGTAGACGCGGTACATTGGGTTACAGTGAACCCCAATTTTGTGGAGATAGGCCCTACGGGAAGCCTTTTATGGTATAAGAGCCATATGAAGGTTTTGATCTTGTTAGCGACCTTCAATTTCCAAATCCACATGAAGCTATTATTTTCCTCTTCCTCTTTCTGGGAGTTCTGTTAGCAAGGAGGCTATAGGCTGATTTAGCGCTAAAGAGGTCATTGCTAGTTTTGCCCCAAATCATTTTGTCCTCCTTTATAGGATTGGATGGAGTGAAGGTAGTTGATAACAGATCTTTGATATTAGGAGGGATGCTCAATGATATGGAGGAGGTGTCCCAAGCCCCATTGTTATAAATGATAGCTACTGTGGCTGAATGGCCAGTTTGTGTAAGAGGGCCCTCAATCATATGCCTGATTGGTGGGTGGTTGGGGATCCAGGAGTCATTTAGGAAGTTGACTCTGTCACCTTTGTGCACCATCCATTTTATGGATTTTCTGTGGGTGTCCCAACCTTTTAGAATATACTGCCATGTAGAGGATTTGGCTTTTTGGGAA
>NC_031991.1:19586033-19640643 GCF_001879085.1 Nicotiana attenuata | reverse complement strand
TAATATATCGCATAGTAGAGTAGTTGTTCGTTTTAGGGGGGGGGGGGAGGGGTGAGTCCAATTACTGTGCTTGGCAATCAGAGTCTTTGCCCATAAAGAGGAGGTGTTATGAAAGAGTCTTCATGCAAGGCCCGAATGAATAGATTTGTTTTTATAATCAACTCTTTGTATTCCCAGCTCTCCCTGGTTTTTAGGCTTGGCAATAGTTTCTCAGCCTACTAGGTGCATCTTCTTCATGCTGGGTGTTGTACCCCAGATGAAGTTCCTTTGAATTTTGTCAATTTCTTTTGTGGTTTTTTAGGGGAGCTTGATGAATTGCATGACATGGCTTGGTATGCTATTCAGGGAGGCTTTTGCTAGGGTAGTTCTTCTAGTCATGTTTAGGAAGTTTGTTTTCCATCCAGCTATTTTGGAGTGCATGTTGTCAATGATGAATTGGAAGTCACTATTGACTGGCCTTTTATGGAAAATGGGGAAGCCCAGATATTTGCCAAAGGTAGATGAGGCTTGAATGGATAAGCTGGCAGAGTTAGCCTCCATATGGTGGACTAGTGTTGGCAGTTAGCAGAGAAGAAGACCCATGATTTTGTGAGGTTAATTTTTTGGCATGAAGCCTGATTAAAAGAGTTTAAAGTATTGATGATTGTGGAGCAAATTTTTGGGTCAGCCCTGGCAAATAATGTTAGGTCATCAGCAAAGAACATGTGAGAGATCATTGGGCCAGACCTGTTGATGCTGATTGGGCACCACTCCTTAATCTGAACATCTTAATCAATTAGCCCAGAGAGTCTTTTCATACATATGATGAACAAAATAAGGGGTTATAGTGTCACCTTATGCCTCTTGATGGTTTGAAATGAGGGGTTTGGTCCCCATTAACCAGAATTGAGATGGATGAGGAGCTTACACAGGACAAGATGAGGTTGATAATGTCGATGGGGAAGTTGAAAGCATGGAGAGTGTCCCTGATAAAGGACCACTCACTCCTGTCAAAAGCCTTTTCCAAGTCAATCTTTAGGATCATGTGAGGTTTCTTGCCTCTCATTCCCAAAGTGGGTGATGTATTTCTGGAAAATAATAGCATTATCAGAAGGTTTTCTATTGGACAGCAAGCTGGCCTGACTTGGGCCAATTATATGGGTTAGGTAGGGCTTGATCCTATTCACTAGGATTTTGGTCACACTTTGTTACAGAGACCTATGGGACAGAAATTTTTTGCAAGGAGGCCTGGGGGCATTTTGGTATGAGGCATAAGAGGGTCTCATTCATTTTAGTTTGAATTGACTAAACTGGTAGTTTGGAGATTTTTGGATACCAACGATCCTGGCCAACTGTCTGTTCTTCTTGTAGAATATGTTACCAAAGGTGTGCTTATTCCAATTAGTGACATTAGTTCTGAACGTTTGATATGAAGGAATTAAGAAGGAGTTTAGTGGGAAGGAGTCCCGAATGCTAGGGAAAGCAGGATGACTACACCACATGGACTCAAATCTGAAAGGTCTTGTGTTAATATTTTGGGGGCCATTTTGTAACTTAATTAGAAGGGGGCAGTGATCAGAGTGAGTCCTATGTAAGTGGGTTACAAAGGTTTTAGGGAAGATCCTTTCCCTAATCATCTGAAACTGTCGTGCTGTCTAAGAATTTATGACCTTCCTCTCAGAATGAACTGTGACCTTACCCATGCCAATCTCAACCCTACACAACATATCACATATGCCATGCCATCCTATGACAAATATGAGAGCTTTATAATCCTTTCCGAGCCACAATCAAATATATACTCAACTAGTAAAGAACTTTCCATTTGATCCCATCTAGGAGAAAATCACTACACATCCCATGCTCCTCGTGCCAGCAGAAATTATACATCTCTAACCATGGTAGAAAACAACAAGAACTCTCCGACTCCCCTTTGCACAAACAAGCCTGTCAGGACTGAATCCTCCTAGCTCAACCAACCTACGCAGGCCACTAAAACCTAAGAGCATCACCGCGAAATACCTGTAGAAACTCATTACCTCGTAAACACCCAAAGAACTAATCATATCCTTACCATACCGATCTGACCTACTACCAAGCTATCTCATCTATCCGAGCTCCCTTCTAATTTACCTTCACTTGATACTCCTTCTTGCTATAACATCACATTTCCTCAACCCAAACTTACCATACGAGACCAAGCATAATACCACACGGTCTAAGGCTCATAACCCGCTGAATACTCTTTTAAATGTTCCCAAAAGCACCACATTCAGAATATCTACCCTGAGAAGACTTCCTACGAATCTGAAAACATTACTTTCCTATTACTGATGTATAGCATCCCATAATTAACATAGAAGTGACTCCAGTCTTAACACCCTCCAAATGCAAAACCTCAATTTCTAGCCAAATTATACACCTGAAAATTTCCAATTGTTACATGTAAAACCCAGAACGCATTAGAACCATTCTCTATAGTCATCCACTCAACCCAAACTGCAATTAGCCCGATCAAAAGAACCGAACAACCTGCGCCTCATTAGCACTTCTGACACTGCAGCATATAACCTTACCTTGATGCAACCAAGCCACTCCCTTTCCTATACACTGAGCATTCTTTATCAACAAAAACTCAAGACATTCCGTGATTCTCAAACACCTATAAAGCATGATATAACCTTACCTTGATCGAAAATTTTCTTTTACTCGAGCCATCCTCGGGCTCCATCTCCGCAAACCATAACTGATTCACCAGCGCGCCTCAAACTGGAACCAACATAGCATAAAACCGTGCAATCAGCTAATCAATAGCAAACTCCCCCATTTGGCTCAAAGCCATAGATCAAAACACACAAAATAACCCATAACGCATATACTTAATTGCTGCCATAATACCACAGTGAGATTAACTCAATCCTTCATAAGTTCGTGGAACACAGACCATCTGGTACTTCATATCTTCTGCAACTCTCGCATTTACTCACATAACAATTAAACCCACTCTCTTAAGCGACCCGAATTAAATTTCAACACATATATTTCACTTGTAACTGAGATCTTCTAACCGAAAACATAAGGATCACACAACTCCAGAACACTTCGCAGGAGATAACCCACCTGCTTCGCCTTAAACTAACATTTATATATACATTCCACCGTCATAACCATTACTCAGTCACTTAGTCTTCCTGATTCTGAACTCATACCGTAACATGAAATTTACTTCACTCCCAACTAGGAAACATGAAAAGATTATTCACACACCCATAGCTCGGGCTATACATCCAACCACATTGGAAATCAAACACTTAATAGATCATCTATCCTCCAGCAGACCCTCTAAATCATATGATCACATCTCGCAGTCACATCACCCTCATCACGTACTAACCAGTCATTACTTCCCTTAATAGGGGCACAACAGCACATATAGATCCAGAAACACGTGCTCACGCAAGCAACCGCTTAGGGCTCAAGTTATAGGCAAAAATCCGACCTCAAGTCTTCCAGACTGGCCCAACATCAACTCAAAGAGATCACATCTCGCCCCTCGATCAGGGAATCACAAGCCATCGATGCACATCTGACACTGAGCGCTCGTGTGCGCATACGAATGCGTGAAAGGAATTTCAAGAGTTACTTTTCAAGCTGAATAAAGGACGCACGATAAGAATTTCAAGAATGTGAAGCTTTTCCTAAAGGTTCTACAGCCTCTCGAGGATAAATACAGACGTCTCTGTACCGATCCGCGAGACTCTACTAATCCTGCTCATGACTCGTGAGACCTATGTAACCTAGGCTCTAATACCAACTTGTCACGACCCTAAACCCAGACCCGGTCGTGATGGTGCCTCTCGTGAAGACAAGGCCAGCTGACACATTTCCAATCCAGTTTTTAAGCAATTAAACAATAAGCATCACGTCTAAAATATGATATAAACTCAGAAGTAACAATGACAATACAAAATAATACGCGGAATACGACCCAACTCAGCCCGGTACCGGGGTGTCACTAGTCATGAGCATCTACCAAGTCTAATTACAACTGACAAATCTGAAATGTACTTAGTACAGTCTAATAGAATGATGAGAGAGAAAGCAGTGCTGCGAACGCCGGCAGCTACCTTGCTAACTCCACTGACAACTGCCACCAAGCTCAGAAAATACCTGAATCTGCACACAAGGTGCAGGGAGTAAAATGAGTACTGCCAACTCAGTGAGTAATAATCATAAATAAAGACTGAGTGATAAGAAATCACGAAAAGAGCATCAACATGCTGTATAGAAGCAGTTTCAAAATCCAGTAAGAAAGAAATGAAGCTGTAAAATCCTTTAAAATGTCTTAGCTCAGTTTAAACTCTTTTGAAAATGACTTTTTCAACAGTTGCGCAAATAAATGCAGAACAACTAGTGCAAGTAAGCATAAAAATCCGCCCCTCGGGCACAAATGCACAATTAAGCAAGTAAATGACAAGAAAATAAGAAAGACAAGCACATAAGGTTCACCCCCCGGGCACCACATCAACAAATCCGCCCATTGGGCAATATCTCAACACAGTACCAGCCCCTCAGGCAATCACATAGAACAGTACCAGCCCCTCGGGAAATCATATAGAACAGTACCAGCCCCCCGGGCAATCACATAGAACAGTACCAGCTCCTCGGGCTATATCTCACATCACACTAGGTACCCGCGCTCACTGGGGGTGTGCAGACTCTTGGAGGGGCCCCTTACGGCCCAAGCGAAATATCAAGCCATCTCGTGGCATCATAAATAGGTCCTCGACCTCATATATCAAGCCACCTCGTGGCGTACAATCTCAGGCCCTCGGCCTCATAATCAAATCAGTGAATCACCACTGCGGCGTGCAGCCCGATCCAAAAGATATGTATCACCGCTGCGGCGTGCAGCCCGACCCAAAATATATCCTCACAACACAGGCCCTCGGCCTTACTCAGTCAAAAATCACATAAGCCTCTCGAGCAACAGTAAAACATTATTTCTCAGCCCAAAAACATCATTTATATATCATTTGAGTATTAAACAGATTAATCATGGCTGAGTTTTGAAAACAGTGGAAATAACATGACTGAGTTCAAGTATAAAGTCAAAACAGTGAGGAAACATCAACAACAATCCCCGAAGGGTTCAAATAATTGGCACGGAGCCCAAATATGGCATTCAGCCCAAATAATGATGATAGCAAATAGATTTCAATCAAATACGCGGTAAATTCATCAATCGGGACGGACCAAGTCACAATCCCCAATAGTGAACGACCCCACGCTCGTCATTAAGCGTGTGCCTCACCTCAATATAGCACTACGATGTGCAATCCGGGGTTTCAAACCCTCAGAACATCATTTACAACCATTACTCACCTCGAACCGGCTACATCTCTAGCTCGCGACGCCTTTGCCTCTCTAATCAGCCTCCACACGCGTCGATTCTATCCAAAATCAGAACGAGGACGTCAAAAAATGCCAAGGGAACAAAGCCCAAGCGAAAACAATCAATAACGGGCAATAATCCCAAAATTGGCAAAACCCGAGCCCCGGGCCCACTTCTCGAAACTCAGAAATTTTCACATCAATAGAATCCTCATCCTCATACGAGTTCATACATATCAAGAACATCAAAATCGGACCTCAAATGGCCCCTCAAGTCCTCACTCAAATTTCTCTTAAGTCTCAAGCCCCAATTACCCATTTTTGCTACTGATTTCCATGGATTTCGAGCTTGCAAATGATAAAACTCATCATAGAAACAAGTTTAGGGTCCAAAATTATCTCCATGAACTCCTCTTGAATTCCCTCTTCAATTAGCTCTCCCAAGCTTTTTCCCGGATGAAATATGGTGAAAACCCTCTCAAAATCGCGAAGGGTGAAATATATGCATTCTGACCTAGGCATTTTCGCATCTGCGATCCAATAAGCGCATCCGCGCCCCCGCTTCTGCGGAAAAACATCCGCTTCTGCGGATTTCACTAATGATACCAGGCGCCGCATCTGCGGCACCTCAACCGCATCAGCGGTACCGCATTTGCAGTTCAACGTCCGCTTCTGCGGAAACACTTGAGTTCCCAAAAATGCATCTACATTAATCAATCCGCACCTGCGGCTCCGCAGGTGCGGAACCTCAACCGCATCTGCGGTCCCAGAAAATTCTCCACAAATCCGCTTCTACGACAAAATATCCGCTTATGCGGCGCCGCATCTGTTGTCCCTAATCCGCAGATGCAGAAATACCAGAAGCAGCAATATCAGCTGCTGCAACAAGGTTCCAACTTTTCCGAAATCATTCTGAAATCATCCCGAGGACCCCGGGACCTCAACCAAAAGCACAAACATATTCTAATACCTTATTCAAACTTGTTCCAATCATCAAAACACTTCAAACAACATCAAATCAACCAAAACACATCAGATTCAAGCCTAAGTATCTCAAATCTCCCAAAATACGTTTTAGATCAAAAACCCAACCAAATCACGTCCGAAAGAGCTGAAATTTTACACACACATCACAAATGACATAACGAAGCTATTACAACTCTCGGAATTCCATACCGACCCCTATATCAAAATCTCGCCTACCAACCGGAAATCGCCAAAATAATAACTGCCAATTCAAGCCTAAATCTACTCCGGACCTCCAAAACCTACTCCGATCACACTCCTAAGTCATGAATCACCTCCCGAAGCTAACCGAACCATCGAAACTCACATCCGAGCCCTCTAACACATAAGTCAACACCCGATTGACTTTTCCAACTTAAACTTCCTTAAAAGAGACTAAGTGTCTCAAGCTTCACCAAACCCAATCTGAATCCAATCCGACCAACCCGATACCACAAAACACGGATAACAAAGCATAAAGAAGCAGAAATGGGGGAAATGGAGCGGTAATTCATGAGACGACTGGCCGGGTCGTCACAGGAGAACACGGGTAGTAACAACGACACCAAGTAAATTAGATAACCAAGTAAATCAACTCTGACATAACAGGAATAGAGGCAAGTAAGAATGTATTCAAATAACGAAGGCAATTCCAACTCGATCACTCACATCATGCTTAATACACAATCCCGACCATCTCAAATCCTCGGTTTCTCATATCATAAATCTCAACTTCGGGACCTTCAACACACATGGCACTTTCTGCTCCCATATTTTCCATCTCACTCTTAACAAGAGAAATCCACATGCTATACAATACATAATGTCCAACAAATGCACTCAAGATGTTCAAGAAGCCTCATTTACCTAATATAAGTAAATTACAAATTCTAAACTAATTAGAAAAGCCAGCGAGAAAAGATGAAGATTTTTTTTAGAAGTCTTCGAATAAAGAGAGTACCATTTTTAATTAGAATACAACATCGAATGAATTATTACCTCTACCATGGGATTTAATAATTTACATCTTAGTAGAAATTCCTTTTAAGTAGAATACAACCTCAGACGATTTAAGGAAAATTTAGTTGAGAAATGAATTGAGTCAAAAATGTAGAGATTATTGAGGTTGAAGTATTGAAATATATGTAAGTATATATACGGCGAGGTAGTGCCAACACTATGGGTTCCAACACAAAGAATCACAGCAGCAGGGGGATCTAACCCGTTAAAACACTTGAATTGATAACACGATTACACACAGCAAGCAGAAAGTGCACGGCATCACCCTTCGTGCTTTTACACTCATAGAATATCGACAGGGGATCTCCCGGGATTCCGTCCCGTAGTCCCAAATGTAAATACTTGGGGGATATCTTGGTATCCCGAGGATCACTTGGTATCCTCAATATATGTGCTAGGGATCTCTTGGTATCCCGAGGATTTCTTGGTATCCTCAATATATGTAGCTGGGATCTCTTGGTCTCCCGAGGATCTCTTGGTATCCTCAATATATGTGCTGGCGATCTCTTGGTATCCTCAATATATGTGTTGGGGATCTCTTGGTATCCCGAGCCAACAAATATGAACAATAGCATCCCGGCAAGGGAATCAACAATATAACCAAATAACACCCCGGCAAGGGAATCTACAATATAAACAATACATCCTGGCAAGGGAATCAACAATATAAACAATACATCCCGGCAAGGGAATCAACAATATAAACAATACATCCCGGCAAGGGAATCAACAATATAAACAATAACGTCTCAGCAAGGGAATCAACAATATAAACAATACATCCCGGCAAGGAAGTTCCACCACCAAGAGTATGATTACATAGCAACAAGAGAATTGAGGAGAAACTAAGAAAAACACAATAACCTTAACAAAACAACAACAGAACTGCTAATTCAATTAAGGCAATTAAGGTCAACTAATAGGTAAGAGTTAGAGGAAGCTAACAACATCGCATAGAGCATATAGAGGTAAATTATGCAATTAGACAACCCAATCATAACAGAATACTTCCCATAGGATGAACATAAGGACCTAAGAACCCTAAAGGCAATTTTCCCACAAATAAGCCCGAGCACACACTCGTCACCTCGCGTGCACGGACTACAATTAGCATGGAAGACTCAAGTCCTAAGGGGAAGTCCCCCACACAAGGTTAGGCAAGATACTTACCTCAAAGACGACAAACCAATGCTCAGAAATGCACTTCTCGGATGAAAAGACCTCCGTACGGCTCAAATCTAACCAAATTAACTTCAAAGAACAAATAAAACACATAAGAAACTATTCCGGTTCATAAAGTTTCAATCATTAACAAAATCTAAAAATTGGTCCAAAAGTCGACCCCCTGGCCTGCACCTCGGAACCCGACAAATTTTTACAAAAATCCGAATACCCATTCCAATATGAGTTCAACCATACAAAATTTACTAAATTCCGATGCCATTTGGCCCCTCAAATCACGATTTTTCGTTTTAGGGATTTGCTTCAAAAACCAACATTTTCCTCAACTAAAATCACAAATTAAATGATAAAAATGAAGAAAAATTCATGGAATGTAATCAATTCTAAGTTAAGAACACTTACCCAAACGTTTTGCTTGAAAAACCCACAAGGAATCCCCCAAAACCGAGCTCTAGAACTCCAAAAATGTGAAAAATGGCCTAACCCTCGATTTGGATAACTTATATTCTGCCCAGATATTAAAGCATCGCGAACGCGGAGGAAGTATCCCATTTGCGAAGAAGAAAAATGAAGGCTGCCCAGATGTGCTTCGCGAACGTGACAGCACGCACGCGAACGCGAAGAAGGAAAATATTATGGCCCGGAGATTGCACTTCGCAAACGCGTGAACTAGTACGCGAACGCGAAGGGTGAGATGGCATAAGTATGCGAACGCGATGTACTGACGCGAACGCGATGAATGAAGAGACAGAGCTACGCGAAAGCGGGGCTTTTTACGCGAACCCGAAGAAGGAAAATGAGGCGACCACCAGAGCCACTTTGCGAACGCGGGAGGGGCTTCGCGATCGCGAAGGAGGATATCAGATACCAGAAACAGCAGTTCAAAAATAAGGGAAAATGACCCGTAGCCCATCCGGAACACACCCGAGGCCCTCGGGGCCCTAACCAAACATGCCAACATATCCCATAACATCATTCAAACTTGTTCCAACCCTTGGAATTCTCAAAACAACATCAAAACACCAATTTAACATCGGATTCAAGCCTAAGAACTCCTAAAACTCTCAAATTACGCTTTCGATCAAAAAGTCTATCAAACCTCGTCCGAATGGCGTGAAATTCTGCACACACGTTACATTCAACACTACGGAGCTACTCCAACTTTTGGAATTCCATTCTGACCCTCTGATCAACTTCAAAAATTCAACTTTTGGCATTTCAAGCCTAAATTAGCTACGGACCTCTAAAACACAATCCGAACGCGCGCCTAAGTCAAAAATCACCATACGAAGCTGTTGGAATTATCAAATATTCATTCTGGAGCCGTTTACACAAAAGTCTGATTCCGGTCAAGTTCTCACCGCTTAAACTTCCAAAACTAGATTCCTTCTTCTAATTTTACTCTGGATCATCTGTTAACTGAATTCAACCATGCATGTAAGTTGATACTCGTATTATGAAGCTATTCCAGACCTTGCGTCGCTGAATGGAGCTTAAATTCTCAAAACGACCGGCCGGGTCGTTACAGCAACCCGATCCAATATATATACATATATAGCCCCGAGGCTCATTGCGGCGTGCAACCATATCCATATACACTCATTAGCTCACAGCTCGGCACTCAGGCCCTATCTCAGTTACCAACCTCACCAGTCCCTCGGGCTCTCAAAAAGCATATAATTCAGCCCAAGCAGAGATAATAACATGTATCAATGATGAATAGGAAGGAACGGAGGTAAAATACGCAAGTAATATCATGACTGAGAACAAAACAGCAAATAGCAGTTAATTCAACAAGTACACGACCTCACGGGTCTCAACAATGACATCATAAGGCCTAAACATGATTTCTACCATGCAGTGCAGTTAATTTCCATAAAAACATAGGGAAGACGTAGTAAACAGTAGGCTAATCGATTCTACAGTCTCACGGGACGGACCAAGTCACAATCCCTACGGTGCACGCCCAGACGCCTGTCACCTAGCATGTGATTCACCTCCAAAAAATAGTCATACGACACAAAACCCGGGGTTTCATACCCTCATGTCCAGATTTATAACTGTTACTTACCTCAATCCGAGAAAATCTCTACTCCGGAATGCTCTTGCCTCTCGAATCGGCTTCCGAACGTTCCGAATCTAGCCTTAAGCAGTACAAAACCATTAATATATGCTAAAGGAATCAATTCCACAATAAAAACTACTAAATTAGACTCAAAAACCGAAATTGGCTCAAACCCGGTACCCGGGCCCACGTCACGGAATCCGACAAAAGTCACAAAACCCGAAAGTCACGAGTCTAATCATACCAAATTTATACAAATCCGACAACAAAATCCCCTTCAAAACCTCAAAATTCCATCTCAAGAACTCTTCCACTTTTCCCCCAATTTTTCATCCCAAATCACAATTTGGATGATAAAAATCAAGATATAATCATGGAATTTAACCAAAATCAAGTGAGAAACACTTACCCCAATCAACTCCTTCAAAATCCCTTCAAAAATCGCCCAAATCCTTGGTCTCTAGCTCAATATATGAAAAATGGGTTCAAACCCTCGATTTACAAATTTAACACTACTGCCCAGATTTCCTTCTTCGCAAACGCGGAAGTACCCTCGCGTTCGCGAACCACAAACTGCCTCTGACCAGAAATCCCTTCTACACGAACGCGATCTATCTCTCGCGAACGTGAAACTTTGCTGAACCTTCTCATCGCGAACGCGACCTCACCCTCGCGAATGCGTAGACCAAATGAATGGGGTCCCAGTGTCACACCTCCTTTTTACTATCCCTGGAAAGGAGCAAGGGAGTTTTTCCAATTAAAGTGACAATCAAAACGGGATTATTTGATTAAAAATCAGAATCGCCACTTGGGATAATTTATGATATCCCAAGTCACCGGTTTCAAATCCCGAGTTGAGGAAAGATTGACACTGTTTGACAGTCCGCGAACACAGAAATCTGGGTAAGGAATTCTATTAACTCGGGAGAAGGTGTTAGGCATTCCCGGGTTCCGTGGTTTTAGCACGGTCGCTCAACTGTTATTATTGGTTTATTATCTGATTTTAACACATGTTTTAGCCTATGGTAGATTTTAATTTATTAACCGCTTTTTATCATTTTTAAGAAGATTCAACGCTATTTAAAACACGTATTGGACCACGCCACATGAAATGCACCCGCGGTCCGCGATACATTTTATCTAACGTTGTTGAGATTTGGATTTGGGTTACATGAAATGCACACCCAAGTTTAAGGAAGTTAATTTAAATTACGCGCCTAAAGCAACTACGCACTTTCAAGTTTGCGAGGGCCATGGAAAATTAAACTAAATGGCACACCTCAATTTCTAAAGGATTAAAATTAATTAAGTGAGGCCATGAGTTTTGAGATTTTATTTAGCATGGCACGCCTCAAATTAACCTAACAGAGGGGTATCTAATTTTAATCTTTTGAGGACCATAAATTGTAACTTATCTAATATAGCGCGCCTCAAGCTAAACTAAAGTCACGATCAATTAAAAAGAAAATTGAACTTCAACCAGGTTGTATTCCATTTACACTGTTCCAAACCAAACCTACGTGATGCATTATCTACAATTAAACTTGGGGGGGGAGAATAAATCCAAACTTGACACAGGTCTGAAAGCCAAAACATCCTTTAAAAGGAGTTGGGCTGGAGGGACAGCCAAAGGTTGGGAGTGCAAAATGGGAAGCCTCAAGGACTTAGCTGGGCCAACTCGGGGTCTAAATAGGAGAATTGTGGATCATTCAAAGCAGACTCTATCACCATGAAGACCCCAAATCAATTTAACGTAAATGAAAAGGAAGAGAGGCATAGAGGTCGACATTAATTTAAAGCAAACCATCATAAGGCAGGGCCAACTCGAATCTGGGCCCAAGTCATTCCCTGAAGCTTATTACCATATTGTTACACATCTTGATAATTCTAACAAAACATGCTATTGATCAACATAAGAGGACCATTTTCTGAAATTTTACTCCAGGACTAATCCTCACTCTATTTATCATGCTTAACAGTATAGCCATGCGATTTCACATTCAAATGAGCTCTTGCAAAACAGCTCCAAACAATTATGATCATTAAGTAGCCAACTATCAAGCATTATGAATCAGACAAGGCCCTGAATTGTGTATATCATACAGTCAAAATCAAACACCTGACATGAAAGATTTAACCCAAAAAAACTCAACCTACATACTAACTGGAGATCGACACAGCCTCAAAATACTGTCAGCAATATGTGTGAATTCCATAGATCATACAATAAAACTTAATGTAATGCAGGAAACAAGCTAAATTCTAAACAAATTCAATTAACATTATGCTTAAACTCCACATTTGAGTACATGCTTCAGTTTTGAGCTTCAATAGACAATAAGGTCCAGAAGGTGTACCTGAATATCAAAAGAAACCAAAGAAAAGTGAGGACCTAGCAGCAGTAACAGAGCATATGAATCTGCAGCTCCAAAACACAACCAGCTCAGATCTTAAACCATTTTTACCCAGATAAACAAGAGTTCTTCGAAGCTTTTGAATTCCAGCTAACACTTAAAACTAAAGAGCAGATTTGGAACTAATTTCCAACCCAAAGATGCAGAAATTTCAATGTATTTTCAGAACAACTCTCTCAGCCATTTTCTGATTTTTCTAGTGTTCTCCTAGACTATAATTCCAAGCAGTTTTTGACCCAAATTAATGCAGAGAATTTTTCAGTCTTTTAGGGTGTGAGGATCCGTGTGCTGAATAAGGGGAAGGCCTTATTTATAAGGCAGGGGTCTGTTGTGTGCCTTCCAAGGCAAGGCAATGGGATTTTTCCCAAAATACCCCTCACAGGGTATCTTTTCTCAACAGAAAATGGACAGTTGTTCTTTTCTCATAAGCATCAGCACCTTAGCTAACCAAATGGGGCCAGCTGCCCTTGTTCTAGACTAATCTGATATTTTCCCAAAGAGATGAACCCTAAATTACCCTTATACAGCCTGCTTATTACAGTCCCTGCCTAACCCTTTATGACCCCTTTAAGTTTTCATACTTACAATTAGCCCCCTATAAATCCCTAAGGACTAACAAACGTGACCAATCAAAACAAATAGTCACCAATCGGATCAAAAGCAGACTCACAGACCCAAAACTTTGAACAACTTTAAAGTTTGAAAACAATCTTAAGATGAAACAAGTTCATAATGAACCCAGGCAACATGAACTTTATACTAGAAACATTTAAGCTAATTAAAACATGCCTAAGCAAATTAACAGAAGAATCAACTGCAACACCAACTTCAATTTAAACTAACATGATTTAACTATTCTACACACCTAATTTAATTGAGACGAATGCCTGAAATCTCAACAACTAGCAATTAACAGTAAACACTTAAAACTAACAAAACTAACAACAAAACTGAAACCAGTAAATAACACTAACAAAACTGAAACCAAAAGACAAAACAACTTAACTAAGGGAAAGAAGAGAAGAACAGAAATGACCTAGAGCTATACAAAGCATGGTTCCGAAAAATGAGAGTAACCCTAAACATGTGGGGAAAAAACCTAAAGAAAGGGAAGAGGAATAAAATTCTCGAAACAGTAAGGGAAACAAAGATTTACCTGAGAAGAGAATCAAGGGGTTCAACTCCCACTGGATTGATGCAAAGGGCCGGAACTATTTCGAAATGACCCGAAATTGAGGCTAATTAGTTGTCCTTGCCAAGAACAACTAACCAGCCTGTATTTCCGGCTAATTCGAAGCTTGAAAACAACTCGAGGATTTCTGACTTGTTGTAGATTTAGGATTTGGGGTTTTGGCCGGGTTATTTGCGAAATCGATGATGAAATCACGATGAGGGAGGGTCAAGGATGATGGGATTTGATTTTTGAGTAATTTAGGGAAGTTAGGTTTTTAATCGGGTTTTTCGATCTAAAATTCGAGCCAACCTAAAGGGATTCGAGGGTAGCTGATCGAAGATTGGTGAATGGGAGGACACGAGGATGCTGTGGTGTGAAGATGGGGGTGATTGGAGTGGTGTAGGGCGTTGCCACCGGCGAAGGGTCTCAAGGCGGCGTCTCTAGGGTTTCGGAAGTTAGAGACGACGATGGGAGGGAGAGGGTCTGAGGTGGGGTAGGGCTAGGTTCGGACAATTTTATACGGGGGAGGGGTCGAGTTCCGGTCTGTTGGATCTTATTGATCCAACGGTTGAAATGGGAAGGACTCAAACGGCGTCGCTTGGTTAGGCTTAGGGACCGGACCGGGTTGGGGTGTGGGTTTGGGCTGGACTCGAGCGAGTATTGAGCAAAATAACGTTTGGGCCTAGGAATTTTAATTGAAATCCCAAAATTCAGACATCTTTTAATTCCTTTCTTTTTCTTTTTGAATTTTTTATTTTCAAAAAAAAAATTTCTTTTCAAAATTAAAACCTAAATTAATTCCTAAACCAAATTATCCTACCAAATTAGATTAATTACTCAAAATAATATTTACCCCAACTAATCAATTACCAAATTAAAAGAAAAATACAAAATTCGAAGCTAAATGCAAAAGTGAGTTATTTTTGTGATTTTTCTATTTTTTGTAAAACAACTAAATTACTAAAAATGCAAAATTAAATCTTAAATGAAAATGCAACGTATTTTGTATTTTCATGAATTAAACAAAATCAAACATGCGCAGACAAATGCAAACAATTAACAAAATGCTACAAAATCTATGAAATTGCCAATAATGGGAAAAATCTATTTTCTTGAATTTATGGGAGTAATTCACATAGGGCAAAAATCACGTGCTCACTCCCAGCTGCATCTCCTCTTCTTCGCGAACGCGTTACTCATCTCGTGTCTGCGATGCTCTTTACTCCTAAACCTTTGGGAACGCGTCTCTTACTTCACGAACGCGAAGAATTATTTTTTCTCAATCCCAAGATACTCTTCGCAAACGCGAGACTTGCCTCGCAAACGCGTAAGAGGAAACCAGCAACAACAAAAACCCGGATTCAATCCTAAGAACTTCTAAACTTCTGAATTCCACAAACGACGCCGAAACCTACCAAACCATGTCCGAATGACCTCAAATTTTTCACACAAGTCAGAAATGACACCACGAACCTACTCCAACTTCCAGAAATCCAATTCGACCCCGATATCAAAATTTCCACTGCCGACCAAAATCGCCAAAATTCTAACTTTCGCCAATTCAAACCTAATTCTATTACAGATCTCCAAATCACATTCCGGACGCGCTCTTAAGTCAAAAATCACCTAACGGAGCTAACGGAATCATCAAAATTCAAATCCGATATCGTTTATACATAAGTCAACATCCGATCAACTTTTCTAACCTAAGCCTTCACATAAAAGACTAAGTGTCTCAATTCACTCCAAAACCACTCCGGACCCGAACCAACTGAACCGGTAAGAAATAATACCGCTGAAGAACACATATGAAGCAGAAAATGGGAAACGGGGCTACGACTCTCGAAATGACCGGCTGGGTCGTTACAGTTTTGGAATAGTAGAAAATTACATGGTTGGAGAAGAGTTTCCGACTAGTATAGTCGAAAAGTAGACGGACTATAGTGGTTGAACATTTATCTGCCAAACAACTAGAAAATAATCAAATCTTTTTAATACAATAGTCAAAAATTACTTAAATAATTACTTATTTAATTTTTCGACTATTTTAATCCCAAAAATAAAAAAATAAAAAAAGGAAAAATATATTAAAATTTCCCCTACTGAATGAAAAATTGAAAAATTCTGGAAAAATTCATAATAGTCGAAAAAATGAAATTCTGGAAAAATGTATTAAATCTTTCGACTATTGTAGTCAGAAAATTCATTTTTTGGGAAAATATCCCTATTTTCGACTACTATAGTAGAAATTTTTGATTTTTTTTGTTTGTAGAAATCTACTGTTTTATTAATTGTACCACTTGCCAAATAACCAAAACCTAATAACCCAACAAACATCAATAATAACCAAATCAAACCTAATAGAGTTCAAATAATTAAAGTATTCAATAAGAAAACATTCGGACCCCATTTAACAACCAAACTAAATCCTTAATCAAGTCTAGGTAACTAATAAATAATTACAAAAAGCTAATCATATCAGAAAGTCTAAATATCCGATAAGTCTAAACATCTTAAAACTAGTATAAGTAGGGTGATTGTAATAGGGACCTTATGCAATTATCATAATATAAATCCGATTTCTCTTCTTCTGGTTCTCTTCTCTTCTTTCTCTTTCTCTTATTTTCAAATTCATTGTTCCATTGCTCAACTTGATACCAAATTGGTATCAATTGGTATCAGAGCTTGCGTAAGCGATGGGTCCTCGTAAAGCAGTAGATGTTGTCAATTAGAATCCAATCTCTAATCTACAAGAGCAGTACGAAGACCAGGCAGCACAACAGGTGGATTTGCGAGCTATAATTGATCAAAAACACAGGATTTAAGGGATGATATGGAGCGAGGCACACAAAGATGATTCAGATGGTCAGCGCACTCAAAAACTCCATTGATGGAGTGCAGTTACATCAACAGCGTTGAGAGAATGCATCAACTTCCAATAACAGAGATCAGGGAGCTCAAATGAGACAAGGTATCTTAGGTCCTAACCCTTGCTGCACTAACTTCAATGGTCGTGGGCATAATATGTTGTTTCTTCGATTCAATGGGGAAAATCTGAAAACATAGTTGTATAGAGTTGAACAGTACTTCATTGTTGATAATACACCTAACAACCTAAAGGTCGACCTAGTTGCAATAAATTTGGATGATGAGGCATTAGTTTGGCACCAATCATATCTAAAATGTAAAGACTCGGTAATTTCACCTAATTGGGAGGAATATTTGGCTGCTTTAGTGGAAATATTCAGTGAAGAATTTGCAGATCCAATGTTAGAACTGAAATAGTTAAGGCAAATGGGATCTGTGAGGGAATTCCAATTTACTTTTGCATAATTGCTTGCTCAATGTGATATATTTGTTAGTCAAGCTATTTCCTGCTTTCTAGGAGAGCTAAAAGAAGAATTGGTGAACCCTGTGAAAATGCATGAACTCAAACACTCTCTAAAACCTATAGGTTAGCTAGATTGGCTGAGGCAACCTTAGCAGCTAATGCCAGAGCTCACAAACACTATCCCTCAAGTGGCTCTCCTTTGCCTATGAAGAAACCAACCTATGAACCACCTCCACATAAACATAGCCACCTTATTCCAGTTTCTATGCCCAAATTAGCCTTACCAGCACCAAACACTACCAACATTCCTAGAACTAGACGAACCATATTTCTTGCTAAGATGCAGGCTAGGAGAGCTAAAGGCCTTTGCTATTTTTGTGATGAAAAGTATACTCTAGGTCATAAATGTAACCTTCCCAAACAAATGATTGTTATGGATTTGGAATTCATGGAGGAAGACTTGTCAAAATCTGAGCGTGCTTCACCTAAAGAAGAATGGTCCAACTGAAGGTGACACTCCTATGATTTCCTTGTGTGCTCCTAATGGTTTGTAGGGCGCTCAGAGCATCCATGTGATTGGATACGGTGATAGGCGACCAATTCAGATTTTATTGGATGGTGGGAGCACCCACAACTTTATTGATGAATACTCTGTTAAGAGATTGGGCTGCACAGTTCACCCTACTAAGGTAGGATATGTGAGTCTGGGAAATAATACTTAGGTAGCTACTTTAGGAGTGGTGAGAAACTTTGAATGGATCATGCAGGGTACTACCTTTAATTCTGATTTGATTGTGTTTCCAGTAGGTAAGTATGACTTGGTATTGGGTGCTTTATGGATGAAGACCTAGGGGCCTGTCACTATGGATTATTCTGAGCTCACTATGGCATTCAACTACCGAGGCAAGTTCCATTTACTGAAAGGTGTCGCCGATGAATGTAAGGTGCTCAATTCTAAAGGAATAGGTAAACTGAAAAGTGAGGAGGTCCAACTCTTCATGTTACATGTGGTCACAACTCAGACTATATCAACAAAGAACAGTCAACTTAGTGTTCTTCATTTGGCTAATGAGCGTATTCCAGCTCCTCCCGAGCACCTACTTCGAAGGTACTCCCAGATCTTTGATGAGCCTACTTCACTACCTCCTATCGGGGGTCTATTTGATCATCAGATACCCTTGCAACCTGGAGCTAAAGCTGTTAACATCAAGCCCTACAGGTATTCAGCCATGAAGAAAGACATTATAGAAAAGCTTGTCCAAGAAATGCTACAACAAGGGATCATTCAATACAGCAACAATCCTTTTCTTCCCCTGTGGTCCTTGTAGGCAAAAAAAGATGGGTCTTGGAGGCTATGAGTAGATTACAGGGAATTGAATCAATGTACTATCAAGGACAAATTTCGTATACCAATCATAGATGACTTACTAGATGAATTGGCAGGTGCAATAATTTTTTCTAAAATAGACTTGAGGCCTGGCTTTCACCAGATTAGAATGGTGAAGGAGGACATTCGAAAAACAGCTTTCAAAACACACACGGGCCATTATGAATACTTGGTAATGCCTTTTGGGCTAACCAATGCTCCATCGACCTTCTAGTGCTTAATGAATCACCTATTTCAGCATTTCTTAAGGAAATTTATCCTGGTGTTCTTTGATGATATTCTAATATACAGTGGCAACTTGCAAGATCATGTTATGCATCTCCAACAGGTCTTTGATAACATGGTTCAACACAGCTTGTTAGCCAAACAATCCAAGTGTGCTTTTGGAGTTTTTAGGGTGGAATACTAAGGTCATTTCATCTCTGCTGAAGGTCATTCCACGTATCCTAAAAAGATTGGTGCAGTGCAGCAATGGCCCACTCCTACCAGCGTTAAACAATTGAGAGGTTTTCTTGGGTTGGTTGTCTACTTCAGGAGGTTTATTAAGGGATATGGACTCATCAGTAGGCTCTTAGCTGAGCTGCTCAAAAAGGACAATTTCCATTGATCTGAAGCTATAGAACAGGCTTTCAAGGAATTGAAGATTGCACTCACTTCTGCTCCAGTCTTGGCTTTACCTGAGTATAGCATCCCATTTGTAGTAGAGACAGATGCAAGTGGTACAGGTATTGGGGTTGTCCTTATGCAGAACGATCATCTAATTGCTTTTATCAGTAAAGGACTTACTCCTAGGCACATCATTCTCTCAGTTTATGAAAGGGAATTGTTGGTCTTAGTCTTTGTAGTGACTAAGTGGTCACACGATCTCCTAGGATAGAATTTTGTTGTACGAACTGATCAAAAAGCTCTTAAGTATCTCCTAGAGCAGAAGTTACATAGTGATTCTCAAATCAGATGGCTCGCCAAACTTCTGCCATTTGACTTTGAAATCCAATAAGAAAAGGGCAAGGAAAGTGTGGCAGCTGATTCATTATCGAGGGTCCCAGGTGCTGATCTTATGACCTTGATGATATCTGCAATACATGAAGAATTATGGAAGGAGATTGAAGGTAGCTGGAACACTAACCTTGAGCTGCAAGCTCTCATCAGCACCTTGTAGACTACTCCCCTAAAACAGTACACTTGGCTTAATAACCAACTCAGGAGAAAGGGCAAGTTAGTTATTGGTAATGACGGCATTTTGAGGACCAATATCTTGACTTTATGACACTCTACAACAGCTGGAGGTCACTCAGGCATTGATGCTACTAACAGAAAGGTCCTAGCTTATTTTTACTGGAAGGGAATCCGAAATGATATCCTTAATTTTGTCCACAAATATTCAGTTTGTCGAAGGAACAAGTATGACACCAGTGCTTACCCTGGCCTTTTGCAACCCTTGCCTATTCCCTCCCTACCTTGGACTGATATTAATATGGATTTCATTGAAGGATTACCCAAGTCTAAGGGTAGAACTGTTATTTGGGTCATTTTGGATAGGTTAACTACATGTGGTCATTTCATTGCCTTAAATCATCCTTACTCTGCACAATCATTGATGCCTATATTCTTGGATCATATCTATAAGCTTCATGGCTTTCCTGCCACAATCACCAGTGATAGGGACCCCATTTTCATCAGCTTTTTTGGCAAGAATTCATGTCAGTCCATGGAGTTACATTGCAAACTTCCACAGCTTATCATCCTCAAACTGATGGGCAAACGGAGGTCCACAATAGATGTTTGGAGACCCATCTAAGATGTTTCTGTGGAGACACTCCTTGTGATTGGTCCCCTTTCTTACCCTTAGTAGAATGGTGGTATAATTCTAGCACTCACTCTGCCCTTCATACTTCCCCTTTTGAGTTGCTATATGGCTATCCTCCTCCATTGTATCTGCCATATATTCCCAATGATTCCTCTTTAGATTCTAATGAAGAAGTTGCCTTGCTCAGGGAATTTAAGTTGTAGCTAGCAAAGCCTCATTTGGCTAGAGCACAGTAGAGGATGCAATGTCACGACCCTAAACTCAGACCTGGTCGTGATGGCGCCTCTCGTGAAGACAAGGCCGGCCGACACAACACCCATATTAACCCTTTAATCATTAATAGCCATTTCAAAGCATTTAATTAAACAAATGTTTCATAATATAAGTCTAAAAAAAAGTGCGAAAATAACATACAAGCCCGACATCGGGGTGTCACTAGTCATGAGCATCTACTACAACTGTCTAACCACATCAAGACCGAAATGGTCGGAAAGTCACAAGAATACATAAGGGAGAATAAAGAGGGAGAGAGCAAAGCCGTGATCGCCAGGCAGCTACCTTGCTGACTCCGATGAAAACTGCCACCAAGCTCAGAAAATACCTGAATCAGCACACAAGGTGCAGGGAGTAATGTGAGTACTCCAACCTAGTAAGTAATAAGAGTAAATAAAGACTGAGCAGTAGGAAACCATGAATCCACATTTATGATAAACTCAATAAGCACAACATGCTTTCCAAACAGAATACGAGTCAATCGTCTCATTTAAAATTCCAGCTTTTGGTTAAATTCATTTGAAACTACCTTCCAACAATTTCAGTAGGGGTTCAATACCATTTATAATAAAGGAGATGAAAGCCATAATCGGCCCCTCGAGCAAAACTTAGTTCGTAAACAGCCCCCTCGGGCAAAACAGGAATCATAAACACCTCATAACATGAAAATCTCAGTGGAAATAACAAAGCCAAATCAATGATTAAATTCTGAACATCTCATAAACCCCAGTTTAAATGAAAGTTGTTTAAAAACATTTGTTCAAAATTTCCGACAGAGGCTCAGCATAAACTTGAGCGAAAGCAGTAAGTAAATCAACATATTCGATAGAAACTCACGTTAAAGAGGAGTGAAAATCAATAAGTTCATAACAGGCCCCTCAGGCAGAGCATCACTCATGTGCATGTATATATCTATCGCCCCTCGGGCAAGCCTCTCAGTAACTCGTGACTCAACTCTTACCAATCAACGCTCACACTCAATAGGCACCATATAGTAACCGCTGCGGCGCGCAGCCCGATCCATATATCGCTGCGGCGTACAGCCCGATCCATGAATATACTCGACTGCGCTCACTGGGGGTGTGCAGACTCCGGAGGGGCTCCTACAGCCCAAGCGCTATATCGATGCGGCGCGCAGCCCGATCCGATATATATATATCGCTCCGGCGTGCAGCCCGATCCATATAAGTATCACTGCGGCGTGCAGCCCGATCCATATATATATATATATATATATATATATATATATATATATATATATATATATATATATATATATATTGCTGCAGCATGCAGCCCGATCCATAGTTATATAATCCTCACAACCAGGCCCTCGGCCTCTCTCAGTCATTAACCTCACAATCAGACCCTCGGTCTATCTCAGTCATCAACCTCACAATCAGACCCTCGGACTATCTCAGTCATCAACCTCACGATCACTCGGACCATCAATAAAACGGGGAACTCAGCCCAAACAGTTTTTGCATTTTTAAGGAATAAAGTGATAAAAACCAGATTTAAACAATAAACAGGTAAAACATGACTGAGGATGTGCTTTCAAAACTAATAGAGTGAGGAAAAATAGTAAAAGTGCCCCTAAGGGTCTTAGTAGGTCGGCACAAGGCCCCAAACATGGCATACAGCCCAAAATATAATATCAATCTCTAGAACGTGGAATATCATAAGATTTCAAATCAAATACGCGACTTAACAGTCGTATGGGATGGACCAAGTCACAGTCCCCAACAGTGCACAACTCCACGCTCGTCATCTAGCGTGTGCGTCACCTCAAAATAACACAACGATGTGTAATCCAGGGTTTCAAATCCTCGGGACAGTATTTACGATCATTACTTACCTCGATCCGGTCCAAACTCTAGCCCGCGATGCCTCACCCGCATGAATCGACCTCCGGATGCTCCAAATCTAGCCACAATCAGTACATAATCATTAAAATATGCTAAGGGAACGAAGCCCACTCGAAATTATCCAATTTAACATCAAAATCCCGAAATTGCTCAAACCCCGGCCCCCGGGCCCACGTCTCGGAATCCGACACAAGTTACATAAATAGAAACCTCGTCCTCACACGAGTCTATACATACGAAGAACATCAAAATCGGACCTCAATTGCCCCTTCAAATTCCCAATCAAAAGTCTAAATTTCCAAGCCCTAGTTCTTCACCTTTTGGCTTAATTTTCATGATTTACTAGGTGGAATTCACATAATAATTGAGTTTTAAGTCAAGGAATCTTACCTAAAAGTGATTCCCCTTGAATCCCTCTTCAATCTCCTTCAAAAAGCTCCAAAAACGACCAACAGTGGAAGAAATAAACCCCACCTTCTCGGACAAAACGACCTTAAAACATTCTGCCCAGGCCTTAATTTCCTTCTTCGCGAACGCAACCGGCCTCTCGCGTTCGTGTAGACCAATTTCACTGCCTCTCTAATTTTCCCTTCGTGAACGCGGATAATTCTATGCTAACGCGATGCTTCGCCATATCAGGCTTCCGCGAACGCGATGCAGCTCTCGCGAACGCATAGCACATGGGCCTGGGGTGCCCAACGACCTTACTCCTCTATGCGAACGCGACCCCAGTCTCGCGTCTGCGATGCACATGAATCCTCCACTTTCGCGTTCGCTTTCTCATCCTCGCGAATGCGTAGAAAAAAAATATAATCACACAAAAACACCCTCCGGGAACGCGTGTCCCTGACCGCGAACTCGAAGAACAAATTCGTCTGCAATAAAACCAGCAAGAACTGACAAGTCCAAAGTCCAAAATTGATCTGTTTAACCGCCCGAAACTCACCCGAGGCCCTCGGGACCTCAACCAAGCATGCCAACATATCCCATAACATCATTCAAACTTGTTTCAACCTTCGGAATGCTCAAAACAACATTAAAACATCAAATTTGCATCGAATTCAAGCCTAAGAATTCCAAAATCTTCCGAATTGCGCTTTTGATCAAAAACTCAACCAAACCACGTCCGAATGACCTGAAATTTTGCACGCACATCCCAAATGACATAACGGAACTATTGCAACTTCCCGAATTTCATTCCAACCTCTATATCAAAATCTCACCTATCAATCAAAAAACGCCGAAATCTTAATTTCTCCAATTCAAGTCTAAACCTTCCACGGACTTCCAAAATGCATTCTGACCTCGCTCCTAAGCCCCAAATTACCTAACAGAGCTAATCAAATCATAAAAATTCCAATCTGAGATCATATACAAACAAGTCAAATCTTGGTCAAACCTTTCAAATTTCAAGCTTCAACTGAGAGCTGTTCTTCCAAGTTCATTCTGATTACCCTGAAAACCAAAACCAACGATTTACATGAGTCATAATACATCACACGGGGCAATTCATGCCCGAGAACTGGCAAGCAAAGTGCAAAAGCTCAAAACGACCGGTCGGGTCGTTACATTCTCCCCTACTTAAACATACGTTCGTCCTCGAACGTGCCCAGTGTTGTTCCAAAAGCCAACCACTCGCTGAAAAGCCTTACCATGCATATACCCGGGGGTGATCCCACGTCACCCTATCTCATATAGGTCTGATAACACATAGAAACTGAAATTCCACAATCCAATCTAGCCCTTAAACTATAGAACCACATTTCCACTTCCAAAATCATCCACAAGATCAGAATCTCACATCTATACTCTGAATAAACCCGAACCAGCTATAATAACCCATACCTGCAACCTCAGGTGCAATTACATGTTATACCACCCAACTCAAACACTTGTAGCAATAACTTCTAATCACAGCAGCTGCACAGAACAACCGAATACTGGTAGAAAACCTCTTATCACCTAAAGTCTCATTCCAATGCTTTCGTATACTGCCAATGATGAATAAAACACGCAGTAAGCCATAACCATTTCTTAGATCAACCATTCATGAAGCCACTTCTCCTTCGGCAAAGACCATAGCAAATTTCCGAGCCGAACCTCGATATTATCCTTCCAAAATGCTGAAATCGAATCCGTTGTATTCATTAAAGGTCCCAACGACCTTATCTAATTCCAACACTACTACTCTGGTGACATGACACCTCAATACAGACTAAAGTCACAATTGCACAATACGCGCACCAATAAGCAACAATCCGAACATACTCAAATCATGAAAATGACTCAATTGAAAGAGTTGTACCGTAAGCTCACCAGTACCACCTAACCATGCTGAGAACCCGTCACACCCCGTAGAAACAGAACACGCGAATCTAACCCAAAGGGTCATACCTCCACATAACTTCGCTGCAATGCGCGACCCTATCCAAACACTAGTCCACATGAGACACCTCAAGTCACTATGCTCAAATCGACAACCACGCGCAATATAATGTCTAAAACCAAGGCAATCATCATAACCACCGCGAAGCAATTGACATAACATTACACATACCCGAAGGGACACAACCGATACGCCACCCGCCGAGCAATACCCAGTACTCTTCCCTCTCGACTTCCACTATGAAACCCCAATGGAACCGCACCACATGTGCCTATAACCAACAAATCATAACGCCTCGCAACCCAGCAAAGCAACTCATAGATCACGTCTAAACTCTAATAGCCCCATAATAATTGAATCAACACATCCCTCACCAATGGCAACTCGAAGTCAACAAAGCCGTCTCGATGCAGAACATACATCCCTATGGTCTACCAATGAACCACACATCAACTCTAGTTACCCACAACAGATAAATAACCCTCTGAAGGTTCACAATGACCGAATCATAGCACATACTATCATCAGACTAACTTACCCGCATCTTGTCATCCACAACCACGAGCTAACCTGTACATGAGAACTTTCAGTCTCTAAGTCCATAAAGCACACGAATTACCATATCTGATCCCAATTCCGCCGCTCGCATATATAACACACCTCTAGTACCCAATCATCTCATGAGAGGTACACCTATAATCCTTTGAGCCACCAAGCAAACTCGAATATCATCCGTCGTTCAGACAAGGGAGTGTCGCAATACCAATAAAGCATCCGTAACTCAAACACATCCCCCTTTCTGAAATGTTATGCCCTCATCAAGCCGCACCAATCAGTGATCTCATTTACCTAGTTACCTGAAGCTGCCCATGATATCTAAGAATTTGTGACCTTCCTTTCAAATCTGAACCGTGACCTTACACATGCAAATCTCAACCCCACACAACATACCGCATATACCATACCATCCAATGATAATTATGAGAACTTCGCAATCCACTCTGAGCTACAAGCAACTACGTACCCAACCAGCCAAGAACCTTCCCATTTGATCCCATCTAGGAGAAAGTCATTATACATCCCATGCTCCTCATGCCAGTAGGAAATATACATCCCTAACCATGGTAGAAACCATCAAGGACTCTCCAAATTTCCATGTGCACAAAACTAAACCGTCAGGATTAAATCTTTCTAACTCAACCGAGCTACGCAGGTCACTGAAACCCAAGAGCATTGTCGCTAAACACCTGTATAAACTCATTACCTCATAAGCATCCAAAGAACTAATCATATCCTTACCATAACGATTCGGCCTACTACCAAGCTATCCCATCTATCCGGGCTCCCTTTTGGTTTACCTTCACTTGATACTCCTTCTTGCTATAACATCACATTTCCTCAACCCAAACTTAACACACGAGATCCAAGCATAATACCACACAGCCTAAGGCTCACAACCTACTGACTACTCTTTTAAATATCCCAAAAACACCACTTTCAAGATACCCACCCTGGAAGGACTTAATGCGAATCCAAAGCCATTACCTTCACCTTCCCAATACTGATATATAGAATCCCATAGTTAATATAGAAAATACCACAAGTCTAGCCATTTTCCACTGAAAACTCAGTTTCTAGCCACAAGTACATCTTGAAAGCCTCCAATTATTGCATGAAAATTTTAGAACACATTAGAACCATTCTCTAGAGTCATCCACTCTACCCAAACTGCAATTAGTCCGATCAAGAGAACCGAACAACCTGCGCCTCATTAGCACTTCAGACACCACACAATGTAACCTTGCCTTAGTCGTAAATTCCTCCTTTATACGAGCCATCCTCGGCTCAATCCCCGCAAACCATGATTAATTCATCAGCACGCCTCAAACTGGAACCAACATAGCACATAACCATGCAATCAGCTAATCCATAGCAAACTCCCCTACTTGGCTCGAAGCCATAGATCAAAACACACACAATAATCCATAACGCATATACTTAATTGCTGCCATAATACCACAGTGAGATTAACTCAATCCGTCATAAGCTCGTGGAACACCGACCATATGGTACTTCATATCTTCTGTAAATCTCGCATTCATCCTCGTAGCAGCTAAATCCACTCTCCTGAGCGACCCAAAATTAAATTTCAACACGTATATTTCACTTGTAAATGGGATCTTCTAACAGACAACATATGGATCACACAACTTCAGAACACTCCGCAGGAGATAACCCACCTGCTTCGCCTCAAACTAACATTTATGTATACCTTCCACCGTCAAAACCATTACGCAGTCACTTAGTCATTCCGAGCCTGAACTCATACCGTAACATGAAATTTACTTCACTCCCAACTAAGAAACATGAAAAGATTCTTCACACACCCATAACTCGGGGCTATACATCCAATCACAATGGAAATCAAACACCTAATAGATCATCTTTCCTCCAACAGACCCTTCTCGTCGCTTCCAAATCATATGATCACATCTCGCAGTCACATCACCCTTATCACGTATAACCAGTCATTACTTCCCTTAATATGGGCACAACAGCACATACAGATCCAAAAACACGTGCTCAAGCTATAGGTAACAATCCGGCCTCAAGTCTTTCTAGATTGGCCCAACATCAACACACAGAGATCACATCTCGCCCCTCGATTAGGGAATCACAAGCCATCGATGCACATCTGATACTGAGCGCTCGTTCGCGCATACGAATGCATGGAAGGAGTTCAAAGAGTTATATTTCAAGCTGAATCAAGGACGCACGATAAGAATTTCAAGAATATGGAGTTTTTCCTAAAGGTTCTGCAGCCTCTCGAGGATAAATACAGACGTCTCTATACCGATCCGCGAGACTCTACTAAACCTGCTCATGACTCGTGAGACCTATGTAACCTAGGCTCTGATACCAACTTGTCATGACCCTAAACTCAGACCTGGTCGTGATGGCGCCTCTCGTGAAGAAAAGGCAAGCCGACACAACACCCATATTAACCCTTTAATCATTAATAGACATTTCAAAGTCTTTAATTAAACAAATGTTTCATAATATAAGTCTAAATGAACAGTGCGGAAATAACATACAAGCCCGACATCGAGGTGTCACTAGTCATGAGCATCTACTACAACTGTCTAACCACATCAAGACCGAAATGGTCGGAAAGTCACAAGAATACATAAGGGAGAATAAAGAGGGAGAGAGCAAAGCTGCGATCGCCAGGCAGCTACCTTGCTGACTCCGATGAAAACTGCCACCAAGCTCAGAAAATACCTGAATCTGCACACAAGGTGCAGGGAGTAATGTGAGTACTCCAACCCAGCAAGTAATAAGAGTAAATAAAGACTGAGCAGTAGGAAACGATGAATCCACATTTATGATAAACTCAATAAGCACAACATGCTTTCAAATCAGAATACGAGTCAATCGTCTCATTTAAATTCCAGCTTTTGGTTAAATTCATTTGAAACTACCTTCCAACAATTTCAGTAGGGGTTCAATACCATTTATAATAAAAGAGATGAAAGCCATAATCGGCCCCTCGGGCAAAACTTAGTTCGTAAACAGCCCCCTCGGGCAAAACAGGAATCATAAACACCTCATAACATGAAAATCTCAGTGGAAATAACAAAGCCAAATCAATGATTAAATTCTGAACATCTCATAAACCCCAGTTTAAATGAAAGTTGTTTAAAAATATTTGTTCAACATTTCCGACAGAGGCTCAGTATAAAGTTGAGTGAAAGCAGTAAGTAAATCAACATATTCGATAGAAACTCACTTTAAAGAGGAGTGAAAATCAATAAGTTCATAACAGGCCCCTCAGGCAGAGCATCACTCATGTGCATGTATATATCTATCGCCCCTCGGGCAAGCCTCTCAGTACTCGTGACTCAACTCTTACCAATCAGCACTCACACTCAATAGGTATCATATAGTAATTGTTGCGGCGCGCAGCCCGATCCATATATCGCTGTTGCGTACAGCCCGATCCATAAATATAGTCGACTGCGCTCACTGGGGGTGTGCAGACTCCGGTGGGGCTCCTACAGCCCAAGCGCTATATCACTGCGGCGCACAGCCCGATCCAATATATATATAGCGCTGCGGCGTGCAGCCCGATCCATATAAGTATCGTTGTGGCGTGCAGCCCGATCCATATACATACATACATATATATATATATACCATATACATACATACATATATATATATATATACATATATATATATATATATATATATATATATATATATATATATATATATATATTGCTGCGGCGTGCAGCCCGATCCATAGTTATATAATTCTCACAACCAGGCCCTCGGCCTCTCTCAGTCATTAACCTCACAATCAGACCCTCGGTCTATCTCAGTCATCAACCTCACAATCAGACCCTCAGTCTATCTCAGTCATCAACCTCACGATCACTCGGACCATCAGTAAAACAGGGAACTCAGCCCAAACAGTTTTCGCATTTTTAAGGAATAAAGTGATAAAAACCAGATTTAAACAGGTAAAACATGACTAAGGATATGCTTTCAATCCCAAGTATGACATAGATAGAGGAAAGAAATAGTCCCTCGGACTCGGAAAGTAATAACGAAAATAGCTAACTAAAACTAATAGAGTGAGGAAAAATAGTGAAAGTGCCCTTAAGAGTCTCAGCAGGTCGGCACAAGGCCCCAAACATGGCATACATCCCAAAATATAATATCAATCTCTAGAACGTGAAAAATCATAAGATTTCAAATCAAATACGCGACTTAACAGTTGTACGGGACGGACCAAGTCACAATCCCCAACGGTGCATAACTCCACGCTCGTCATCTAGCGTGTGCGTCACCTCAAAATAATACAACGATGTGTAATCCGGGGTTTCAAACCCTCAAGACAGTATTTACAATCATTACTTACCTCGATCCGGTCCAAACTCTAGCCCGCGATGCCTCGCCCGCATGAATCGACCTTTGGATTCTCCAAATCTAGCCACAATCAGTACATAATAATTAAAATATGCTAAGGGAACGAAGCCCACTCGAAAATATCCAATTTAACATCAAAATCCCGAAATTGCTCAAACCCCGGCCTCCGGGACCACATCTCGGAATCCATCACAAGTTACATAAATAGAAACCTCGTACTCACACAAGTCTATACATACCAAGAACATCAAAATCGGGCCTCAATTGCCCCTTCAAATTCCCAATCAAAAGTCTAAATTTCCAGACCCTAGTTCTTCACCTTTTGGCTTAATTTTCATGATTTACTAGGTGGAATTCACTTAATAATCGAGTTTTAAGTCCAAGAATCTTACCTCAAAGTGATTCCCCTTGAATCCCTCTTCAATCTCCTTCAAAAAGCTCCAAAAACGACCAACAATGGAAGAAATAAACCCCACCTTCGCGGACAAAATGACCTTAAAACATTCTGCCCATGCCTTAATTTCCTTCTTCGCGAACGCGACCGGCCTCTCGCGTTCGCGTAGACCAATTTCACTGCCTCTCTACTTTTCCCTTCGCGAACACGGACAATTCTACGCGAACGCGATGCTTCGCCATATCAAGCTTCCGCGAACGCGATGCAGCTCTCGCGAACGCATAGCACATGGGCCTGGGGTGCCCAACGACCTTACTCCTCTAGGAGAACGCGACCCCAGTCTCGCGTTCGCGTTCGCGTCCTCATCCTCGCAAACGCGTAGAACAAAAATATCATCACACAAAAACACCCTCCGCGAACGCGTGTCCCTGACCGCGAACGCGAAGAACAAATTCGTCTGCAACAAAACCAGCAAGAACTGCCAAGTCCAAAGTCCAAAATTGATCCGTTTAACCACCCGAAACTCACCCGAGGCCCTCGGGACCTCAACCAAGCATGCCAACATATTCCATAACATCATTCAAACTTGTTCTAACCTTCGGAACGGTGAAAACAACATTAAAATATCAAATTTGTATCGAATTCAAGCCTAAGAATTCCAAAATCTTCCGAATTACGCTTTTGATCAAAAACTCAACCAAACCACGTCCGAATGACCTGAAATTTTGCAAACACATCCCAAATGACATAATGGAACTACTGCAACTTTCGGGATTTCGTTTCTACCTCTATATCAAAATCTCACCTATCAACCGGAAAACGCCGAAATCTTAATTTCGCCAATTCAAGTCTAAACCTTCCACGGACTTCCAAATTGCATTCCGACCATGCTCCTAAGCCCCAAATTACCTAACGAAGCTAACCAAATCATAAAAATTCCGATCCGAGATCATATACAAACAAGTCAAATCTTGGTCAAACCTTTCAAATTTCAAGCTTCAACTGAAAATTGTTCTTCCAATTTCATTCTGATTACCCTGAAAACCAAAACCAACGATTTACATGAGTCATAATATATCTCACGGGGCAAGTCATGCCCGAGAACTGGCGAGCAAAGTGCAAAAGCTCAAAACGACCGGTCGGGTCGGTACATGCAAAGCCATGCCAATGCTCACAGAACTGATAAACAATTTGTTGTTGGTGATTGGGTTTTGTTAACCTCCAACTCTACCGGCCGTTCACCTTGTCTACTTCTCCATCCACAAGCTTACCTCCAGATATTTTGGCCCTTATCCAATTGTGGAAAGAGTTGGCCCTGTTGCCTATAAACTACTCTTACCTCCTGAACTCCAAATATACCCCACCTTCCATATTTTCCGACTTATATTCTGCTATGACCTTTCTTCTAAAAGCGTTCATCCTGTTGTCATTAATCTTTCCAATCCCTTATGTCCATTCCCTGAAGCTATACTTGCTAGAAGGCTCATCAAAAAGGGTAACAAGGTTGTTGCCCAATGCTTGGTCAAATGGAAGGATTTAGACAATTCATATGCAACATGGGAAGTTGCTGCTGCTTTGAAGACCAGGTTTCCTTCTTTCACCCTTGAGGACAAGGTGTTGCTCATCGGGGGTATTGATACACAAATAACAACTGCAAGTGACGTGAGTAGCTGATTAGGCAATTGGGTAACAGCTAGGCCTCTTCTTTCACATTTTAGTTTGGCGGGAAAGTTAGTTAAGATAGTCACACTTTATGCACTTGTTAGTTTGAATTCCTTTCAATTGTCAATTAGTATAAGTAGGGTGATTGTAATAGGGACCTTATGCAATTCTCATTATACAAATCTGATTTCTCTTATTCTAATTCTCTTCTCTTCTTTCTCCTTCTCTTATTTTCAAATTCACTATTTCATTGCTCAACTTGATACTAAATTGGTATCACTAACTACGAGACATCTCCTTAGGAGAAACTGCTGCCGGATAAGTTAGTGATGGGCAAGTCCAAAATTCTTATCATAAAAACTTATTCGCACACCATTCAGGCAAAATTTTACACGGTTAAGTCATAAATTAAGGTGAAATATATGTATTATATAACTACTAGTATTAGTAATAATAAGAGTCTATATGAAGACATGTATCATGTATTCATTGAATTGATGCAAATATTGGTGTGAATAAGTTTTTACCAACCCTATGACTTTCAATTTTAGATTGCTCATGGATTATCTCTACCAATATAGAGAGTTCTACCATACATTCTCAACACTGTCAAACATAAAATTAGCAACGATATAAAAAACTCCAGCTTCCTAGTGCCAAGCTCGGCTACTAAATAAGAGATACTCGTCACCTGCAAGACTTGGGTCCACATGGCGATGATGGCATTCTCCGTTACAACCAACGCTAGAAGAACATGACTGGTTGGTAGTACAAAATCTTTTGCTTTAGCGAGAAAGTAGCTGCAAGAATTTACAAAAAGCTAACTCACAAGCAAAGGTATCACGCACAAGGCCATTATGAAGTCAAAAGTTAGACAAACAAGCTGTCCGCCACGAGCTACTAGAAGTCTCAAAGAATGATAGTCTTGCTATTAATTTTTTGTTCATTTGCTCCTAATAATGTATCTTTACCAGACACTAATAATCACATCATCTTCAAGTTCATGTTCCACAGAAATGCTACTTAACAGTCGGCCAGCCCTCCCCAGCATCCATGAGTTGAGTTCATCCCAACAGAGACAACTATTCACAGATGTTAAACAGTTTACTCGAACCACATTATACATTTTAAGAATACAACCAAACTAATGACCACCCAATAGACCCAAAAAACCTAAAGAAACACTTTGGATTGCGCTTATGCCCCTCAGAAGAAATAGAAATATCATATATATAGTACTAAATTATTAGCCAGTAGCCAATGATTTGCTAAAAGAACTTCAGTTTTCCTTTGCCCATGTGAGCTTTCCCATGCTCCACATAACATGCTGCTTTTTGAGTCCCTGTCAAGCCAGAACACGAGTCACCAGCCCCAGCCCCCAGAGTGACTGCAAAGTAGAGATAGATAGTGCAGAGAAAAGCTAGGAGGCCAAGCGCAGTTAGAAGGAATCGGTGGCGCTGAAGTAATGTTGAACAGCTTCCAAACTCATCACATCGGGAATATTGTCTCTTGAGTGAGGCTGAAGATGAAAATGCTGTCTGTGTCTGTGACCTTCTATGAGGAGAAGTTATTATGCTGTCAAGAGCCATAACTTATACAGTGAATCTTCTGCAGCCGATCACAATTCCTGCATATATTTCAATCAACATGGTAAGCACCAAAAGTATCCACAGAAAGCATAGAGCATTACGAAGTGTTGACAGACTTCTATATGGAAGTGAAATATATTTAGATTCAATGACAGTCAACCCCAAGTAAAGCACCACAGATGGTGAAGGAAGAGAGAAACACAAGTGTGGTGAGCAAAACAACATAGTAACTGTATTTTATGCAACTGCTTGAAAAGATTCGCCCCAAGCAACCCCAAAGGATGTCTATATCAGTACAAGAGAGACGAACTATAATTTTAAAAACAGAATGAATAATATACAATAAAGCAAGAATTACAGAATGGCAATGATGAAAGTAGAAGTAATGGCAAAGACAAGGGCTCACAAAATAGGCATCTTATGTCTTTCATCCTTCTTCTTACGCTAAATTGGTTAGATGTGCAAACTATATAGATAGGGTTAGAGGGATCAGGAAAAAGATAGAGATGTAAATTATGAATAGCGAAGAAAAAACTGGGAGAGAGCATGATGAAGATGATTATTGCTCACTTTGTTTTGGTCACAACTATGAATAATAACTAACATGTTGAGATTCATCTAATTTACTTGGTTCATAATCGATTTTACCAAGAATAGTTTCATACACTATCCATTTCTAAAGGAAAGGGGATCCATTAAGATGGGAAATAGATCAACTAAAGCAATATATTCAGGCATTATTTACTAGCATCTGTGAGTGATTCCTATAGCCACTTGGACTGAGTTCATGCACCATCACGGAATTGTGGATTCTTCCCCACAGATAAGATGATACTCAGTAGAAGATGGCAGCATCCAAAAAAAAAAAAAATCTAGAAAATGCCAATGCAAAAATCCACTTTAAAGTTCAAATCGGGGAACTAAGCTAAATAAGTTTTTGATAGAGGGGGAACTAGGTCCAATTGCTCCCTAGATAAACTTAAACCATTTCTGTGTAGGAGTTTGAAAATTATAAACCCAATAGCAGAAATTCAGCATGCAGATAAGACGCTCACTAGCAGTCATTCAGCGGCTTGTTTTTATGAGACAATAGACGTATTCGATGGTTATTCGCCACTTTTTACAGCTGATTTACACCAATTTACCAGTTTGCTTGTGCAATCTGTGAAGGAATTATGTATGCTGCATCTCAAGATCATAACTTTTCAACTCATCAACAGAGTACGCAGTGGCATTAGAAATTAACCTATTTGACTCTATTCTCCAAATTGGGAAAATATGTTCAAAATCCTATGACATTAAATCTACAGAACCACTAAAATCTCTATGGATCTAATTATAGACCNATATACAAAACAACATTTTCACAACAGAATTGGAGTAAAGTATGTAATAACAGTACTATATTGGGATTCACAAATAGTAGAGAAACCTATGTCATGCTTGTATATAAAAGTTCAAACAGTATTAACACGTAGAATTCACATAGACATGATTATATAGAAGGGAAGTAGTTCAAACTATAAGAGTCGAGAACACTAATCAGTTGCAAGATGAACAAGCAAAGAATGAGAATCATTAGAGTTTCAGCGATGGCTCAAACAGCAGTGATTGAAGGAGAACAATGAGAATCCCAAATCCTCAGTGCTTCAGAGTTCACAAGAGCCTCAAAAGGGCTCCGAGCAGTGCTTGCACCGGAGGAGGTCGTTAAACAATACCACAGTGAGCTTGGATTTCAGTATGCCACTGACTAATTGAACACAATAGTTTCAGAACAAGATAGAAGAAGTGAGAGAGAGAGAGAGAGAGAGAGAGAGAGAGAGAGAGAGAGAGATGAAATTGCAATATTGCGCGTACGAGATATGGGCACTTTATATAATTCTCAGTTTTGGGACTTTTTGGTTTGCTGTTTGGTGAAGCTGGAATATTATTATTTATTTTCAACTGGAATATTATTACTGATATCGGTTTTGTTTGACCCTTGGGTTGATCCAAGGGTCGGATCTTCGTCTTAACATCCTGTACGCCCCGGTGGTGCGCTCCATGTATTTCTCTTTCTTTTTTCTTTTTTCTTTTTCTTCATTAATTCGCTCCATTGGTGGAATCTTAGTGGTGTTTGGGCATAAGAATTATAAAATAAATAAGGGGAAAAAAAAATTTAAGCAAAAATTTGAAATTTAGAGTTGAGTTTGGACATGCATATAACTTTGGATTGTTTTTGAAGTTTTGAGAGTGATTTGACGGAAAATTTTGAAGAATAGTTTTTTAGAATTTTTTAAATTTTTGAAAAAATTTTTAAAATACATTTTCAAGTGAAATTTGAAAATTTTATGAACAATCGCTTATTTCAGAAAAAATTTAAATTTTTTTGGAAAAAAGAGAAAAATTTCTCCAAACGGGCTCTTAATTTGACCCTTTTTATTTGACTTTCCTTTTCTCTTCCTTTCCATCTATTTCGAGAAGATAACTTGACCTTTTTCAAGATTTATGATCTGATTGATCATCTCACACCTTCTAGAATCTAGAGCGATAAATAAAAGGGATCATGCCAATTAGACGACGGAGACATCTCTTTTGTGTTGGCAATTGGAAGCTGAAAAAATGTGGTTCATTTTGACTTAAGTGACCGAAATATGTGGGGAAAAAATAGAATTATCAAAATATATATAGCGTCTTTTTAAAAGACGCTATATTTTAACGGCCGTTGGCCAGTTAAGTATAGTGTCTTTCAAAACTACGCTTTTTATAAGAGCGTTTTACCCATTTAAATTATTTTTATGTCGGTTAAGCACAGAAGAGCTATTGGTAGGCCCACAAAACAGGTAAAACGTTGTTTGAAAATGCATTTTATATAAAACGCAGTTTTGAAACGTACTTTACTTTAACGTCCCAAACGGAAGAATTATTTGTGGGCCCGCTTAATATGTATAGCGTTTTAGTAAAAAGCGCTACATATANTTTTTTAAATGGATGTTGTAATGTTTATTCAAAAGTTCTTTGAAATACATATGACTCGGTTCAGTTTAAGAAGTTTTCTTTTAATATAGCGTTTTACAAAAGATGCTATATATATAGCGTCTTTTTAAAAGACGCTATACTTAACTGGCCAAACGGCCGTTAAAGTATAGCGTCTTTTAAAAAGACGCTATATATATATTTTGGTAACTCTTTTTTTTCCCCATACATTTTGATCACTTGAGAGTTGAGTCAAAATGAACCATATTTTGGATCCAGACTCTTATTTAGTTTCCTAGTTTATGAATTTAAATTAGAATGCTAACTCGTCTTTTTAAAACTAAGCATGGATAGGCGATTAACACCTTACAAGATGTGAATATTACCATCTTACTTGAGCTCATATCCAACTAAATATTTTCGATGGAAGGAGCAAACCAAACTTGGTTTTATAGGTGTAATCTCAATTCATATTACAGATAACTGCAAATATATTTTTTTTATAAAATTCGTACTCTCTGTTTCAAATTAGATGACATATTTTTTTATCAAAAGTCAAACTATGTGAAATTTGATCAATATTTTAAATTTTTTTTAATCTTATTGACATGAGAAAAATTATATCTTAGTAGTACTTTTTGTATAGTTTTTAAATATTTTAATTTTAATTTTAAACTGCTAAGTTGAACTAATCCAATTTAGTTCTAAAGTTTAGTCAAACTTACTTTCAATAAGCGAAATATATCATCTAATATGAAACATGGGAGTAATTTATAATGCAATAAGCTAGTATAGTCGAATGTTTTGCTTTCATGGTAACAATTTATTTTGTTTTGAGTGGAACAGAAGACGTGATTTTATTCCAAATATCAATTACGATGTCAACGTCTTATATCATTTTTCTTACCTGATTAATTACCTCTTTTTCTTTTCAATTGGTTTTTTGGTTAGATTTTGCTTAGCCCCTTCAAACTATATGATAAGTGCTGGGAAAAATAACCCCCACAAAAATAATATTCACGATATACGACTGTAAAATACAAATTATTAAACCAACAGTAATAATAAAAGAAAGGGTACCGAAATTTTTACGTGAAAAACCCTTATGAATAAGGGAAAAATCACGACCCGAGAGGAGCAACTGATTTCACTATAGCATGGATTTTTACACTTTGTGGTACCTAGTAAAATACTCAATACCACTACACACTCAAAAAGAATAATCCTCTTTTGATTTTTTTCACCTCACCGCAAATACCGCTCAAACTCTCTTTTTTCCTTACAGAGTATTTTGCTCCTTACTCCGCGAATCACTCTCTTTCTTTCCGCTTGGTGTATCTTCAACTGAGTCAGGAGCTATCTATTTATAAACGTCCAATACTCTTTGCTTGCATCATGGATGACATCATCATAATGTAAATGTCAAAGTTTCACCTCATGAAAGCAATGAAAAATTTGACAACCTAAATCACATTTCATGTAGATTTGGTAGCATGGTACTTTATGCCAAAGGAAGTTTGTCTTCCTTTCACATTCATGGGATGGACCCTACAATCTCCCCCCTCCAATCTCATACACCTGAAGGGGATATCTCCAGTTTTTCATATAGAGTTCGTGCTGACAAGTTCTTTGCATAGCTCGAACTTGTCTCTTGGTATTATCTTGGTCAACATATCCGCAGGATTTTCACTCGTGTGAATCTTCTTGACCAGCAAAGATTCGTTCTTTACTTGCTCACGAATCCAATGGTATCTCACATCAATATGTTTTGTTCTTGCATGGTACATGGAGTTCTTGCTCAAGTCTATTGCACTTTGACTGTTGACGAGCGCAAAACACAATACGAAATCGATGCTCGCTAGCCAAAGATAGTATAGTTAATTTATCGTCTCCACATGGATTGGATTTAAACAATACTTTAGTAATTTCTGGTTCAACGTTATTCAGGACGATCAAAACTTGATTTGGAATGATTACAACTACGATTAACTACTAAAGTAAAGCAATTGACAGCTGACTGCAAAGAACTAGAGATTAGCAGAGTTGGTTTCTTGTCAATGTGAGGAATAGAAGTTTTGACATGATGGGTGCAAGGTTGTTATTCTGGATATGACGCTGTTATATTCCACTCTTGAGGTTCTATCGATTCTCACGAATTCAATAGGTGATTGGCTTATACTTCTGCTTCGGACTTCTCTCTCGATTAAATCTAAATATTTCAAATAAACTAATGTGACGTGCGGTGAAACTTGTAAGAATCTATTGTTATGACTGATCTAAGAGAAACTTCTCGCGAATATTTCTCAATCTTAATTTAAACGGTAACTCAAAAAGCTCTCTCGATTACTTTAAAGGATCACCAAAATAAATTAGGTATACGCTGCAATAATATTCAATAAGATGTCATCTTTCGATTAAACACTATAAAGAATAAAATCAAAACTAGTATTAAGTCTCCTCCAATAAATTCAAGCAATTAAAAAATAGTCAAATCCATAAACTACAACCAAGTCATCAGATCATGTCAAACCCTAAGGTGAACTACTCAATAATTATGGGGAAGTCATCGCAAATATAATTAAAGAGTAAGAAAATATAAATCTAACTTTACAATCCACACTCCCGTGTTGAATTGATAGAAAGATGATGAAATCTTATGGCTTGTAGCCTCCAATGCTCTCCCACGACTTCGGAGGTTAAAAGCCCCTTCAAAATGTATTTCTAGTGTATTTATACCAAGTACGGAAGAACCCGGACAAAACTACCCTCTTTGAGCCGAAATGATAAAACCTACAAATTTTTTACACTCTATGTGTCGCACTATGAGTCGCACTAGTGTAATTCACTCAGTTGCAAACTCTCTGAACTCTGCTTGTCTAACAAACTTTTGTACTAATGCGTCGCACTATGCCACGCGTTATGCGTCGTACTAGTGTATTTTTCTATCAAATCCAAAAACTACAAGTCTCTGAACTTCTCAAATTTCTGACAAACTTTTTTGCACTAATATGTCGCTCCATGCAATGCCTTATGCGACGCACTAGTACATTTTGCTCTAGCCCTTGCACTTTCTTCAAACTTTCATATGCAACGCTCTGAATTATTCGATTTAGCTACAATTTATCATTTTAACTCGGAATAATTTCCTGCAATGCATAATAAGTGTAAATCACCATCATTTAAGATCGAATACACGTAAAATACAGTAATTAGAGTGTAAAATACGGCTAAAATGCATGTTCCCAGCTTACCATCAACTGTCGCAATAGAGAACATACTCATTCTGATTCAAGTCAAGCTCTTGAATGAACCGTTTAAGCCTATATCATTTTCTTGCTAGCTTCAGTAGCGGCAATGGACTTTGCTTCAGTTGTAGAAAGTGTGACACACTTCTGCAATCTTGATTGTCATGATATAGCTCCCCCTGAAAATATAAAGAAATATCCAGTAGTGGATTTTCTATTATCAATGTCACCTACCATATCAACGTCTGTATAGCCTTACAAGATTAGATCAGATCCTCCAAAAACACAAACAGTTGTTGATACCCCATTTTTTCCTCATATATTTAAAATGCATATATACTTTCAAAATAGTGCATGAGCATCAACCAGTATTTTTCCATAATCTTCTGCAATTTTAAAAGGATTTTAATTGATTTATTCCAGCATTTTATTATATAAATAATTACTAATTGCATCACAAATGATTTTGCAATAATTTTGTTGCTTAATTCTATCATTTATATTTATAATTAAGCTTTGATTATTTTATACATAATTATATTTACATCTGTAGGTTATAATTGCAATAACTTTGCAATAATAGCCCATGTATGCATAATTTCTTTATTTTTACACGAAAATGGCTCTTTATATTTTTATAATATTAAGTAATTATTTTAAATTATTTTTCATACATAAATAGCACTTTTAATCATTTATTAACTATTTTTATAAATTATTTTATTAAATCAAAATGGGTATTTAAAATATGGCCTCTTTTAATTTGATTTTCGGACCTTTGTTCGATAACTACCCCAGCCCAATACCCTAACCTAACCCAATACCCATAACCCAAACCCAATAACCTAATTGTTATAACCCGCCCCAACCCCAAATTTAATCCTGGCCGTTGATCTTAGAAGATCAACGGTCCAGGACAATCCTTCCATTTTTAATTAACCAAACGACCTAAACCCTACCCATTTCCCAAATTCGCCGCCCTTGAGACCCCTTCCCTCCTCTCGTCTCTCTCACCATCCTTCTAACCCTAGCCCGCCGTCACTGAAACCCCTTTGATTCATGGTTTCTTTCTTCAACCTCAGGCCTTATCCGGCCTCATATCTCTACTGGTTGTTTGATTTTCATGATACTTGATGGAATCTCAAAGAGATTCGAACCAGATTTGGTTCAAATCTCCCATTTTCTCGATTAATCCGTTTGTGTTCGCTCATACGTCTGCGAGTACTAATATCTTCGTGTTTATGGCTTCAAATCTCTGGTTCAAACCAGATTTTTTTCACCTCTGTTTATTTTTTACATAGCCTAATTATTTTTGGCTAAATCAGGTCAGATCCCTTTAGATCTGAAGCGGGTTGAGTTTGTTTGTTACTTTTCCTTTAAGATTCTTCTGTTTTTCCTACTATTGTCAACCGATTTCATTTTTTTTTCTAAAGCTAGGGTTTTGGTTCTAAGAGATTTCTGCAAAAAACGTTTTAAAACGTGTAAGTGTTTAACTTCGGTTTTCTTCCTTTACTTTTTGGACTGATTTTCATCTCTATGTCTTTATGCCTTAGGGTTTTCAATTATTCTACTGTTTGCTAGTTTACTTTGGCTGTCAATTAAAGTGATTAATTGATTTACTTGCCTAATTAGGGTTCGAAATTGTGCTTTCCTTTTTTTTTTTTAAAAAAACTGATATTTCCTTGACAGATTTTTACCTATTCTTTCCTTATGTGTGATTCATAATTGGTACTACTTTCCTTGATTCTTTTGCTAGCCTGATTTTTGTACTTTAATTATTAGGACCGACTTTTAATTGATCTCTGGACTTACTACTTACCTTATTTAGACCTTAATCTTGACTGCTGATTTATTCCGTATTAATTTAAGTGATACTTCTGTGATTCTGCCTATTAATTGATTCCTGTTAGCCCTAATTGACTGATTAACTGATCTCTTTTCCTTATTTGTGTGCCATTGATTCTCCTATCTTATTTGGTTTTACTCTACTGTATGCTATAAAAACCTTTCACTACTCTGATTTTAAAACACGCTCACGCTTACAGACCTACACTCACACTTACACACTCTTACAGACCTACATCTGTTTTTGCTCATCTACATATCCTGCCTATAGGATCCTAAATTAACGAAATCTGTTGATTTAACTGCGTGCATTTGTTGTCTACTTGTGGAGGTTTATACGGGCCCTTATTTGCTCCTTACATGATAGTCCTATTTGAATTTTGTTTGTCGCCTAGTTTTTTCTCATTTAAGCAACATAGGTCAGTCTAGAACCACCCTAAATAGAGGTCCTAAATACCTCCAGGATCATAGGAAAGGGACCGGTAGTGCACGCATAAGGCACGAGTTAGAAGCTACTAGAATGCTTAGGTAACAACTGAAAGATAGTAATTGGGTAGTAAAGAAAATGATAGCCCATGCGCTAATGCTATGAGTAAAACCCCGACTTGTGGGAGTTGCAAAGCATTGCATGGAATGATCCTATAGGCTAAAAAAACTTAGGACCACCTCTATACTCCTGTGTAAAAATAAGTTGAATATTGTATCGGTCTAATTTGCTTTTCTCCCCTTTTAAGACTAATTCGCTTAATTTAAGTTCGGCCGGGACCCACCGTAGCGGACCTCGAGGGGTGCCTAACACCTTCCCCTCAAGGTAATTTCGAGGCCTTACCCGATCTCTGGTGATGTAAACTGGTTATATGAGTTAACTGTTCTAGGTGCCCTAACGCACATTAATCCGTTAGATGGCGACTCTTCAAATCCCTTACCCCATTCCAAAAGGAAAGGAGTTGTCCCAGAAATGTCGAAACCCGATTTCGCAAGAAAAAGGGGGCGCGACAACAGTCTCCTAGGTACCTCTCAGGTACGTAAGTATCCACTTCATAACTTCCCAATGTTATTTTCTGGGGTTGTCAACAAACCTGCTAACAGTAGCGACAACGTGAGCAATATTAGGTCTGGTACATACCATTGCATACATCAAGCTCCGGACGGCAGAGGAATATGGAATTTTAGCCATACTTTCTTTATCTTCCTTTGTTGTATGACACATTGTCTTGTTCAACTTCATATGACCAGCAAGAGGCATGCTAACTGTTTAGCACTCATTATGTTGACGCGTTTAAGTACACGTTTGATATACTTCTGTTGTGACCGCAACAACTTTCTATTTGTCCTATCTCAGACAATCTCCATTCCTAGAATTTGTCGTGCTGAACCCAAGTATTTTTATGTCAAATAATTGGACAATCTTCCTTCAACTTAGCAATCAACTTCTTGTCTTTTCCTACAATCAGCATGTCATCCACATATAACAACAAGATGATAGAGTTATTGTTAGAGAATTTCTTATAGTATACACATGGATATGAAAAAAGTCTTTTTGTACGTTTGACTTTTCATGAATGAATTAAACTTCTTGTACCACTGCCTTGGGGCTTATTTCAGCCCATAAAGACTCTTTTTCAACTTGCACACTATGTGTTTCTTCGCTTTTACTTCAAAACTTTCTGGCTGCTCCATATAGATATCTTCTTCCAAATCTCCATGCATAAATGCAGTTTTCACGTCCAACTTCTCCACTTCAAGATCTAGGCTAACTGCCAAGCTCAAGATTATTCGAATAGAACTCATTACTTCTTTTTGTTCAAAACCTTTTACCACTAATCTAGCTTTGTATCTGACCAACTTGCCATTTCCGTCTTTCTTGAGCTTAAAGACCCACTTACACTTGAGTGGTCTTTTGCCTTTTGAAAGTTCAACCAATTCATACGTTCCATTCTTCTGTAGAGAATTCATCTCTTATTGCATGGCCTCCATCCACTGGATTTGTTCTGGATGAGATAGCACCTCCTTGAAATTCTCTAGCTCCCCCCCCCCCCCCCATCAGTGACGAGGATATACTTTGAAGAATGATACCTCGTGGACTCTACCTTCTCTCTTTCATATCTTCTCAAAATTTGTTGTCCTTCTTCTTGTTGTTGTGGCTCTTCTTCTTCCTCTTGTGGAATAGGATGCTCCCCTGCTCAACAACCTCTTCATCTATACCTTTCGTGTGCCAGTCTTCACATGTGGAAGGATTACATACAGGTACAGTAGGAGCAATAACAAAGTTAGTAACTGTGCCATTATCATTTTTGGTCTTTGTTGATTGATCACCATCAATCCCTACCACATCTTATCTGAAGATCACATCTCTGCTTTTGATGATCTTTTTCCTTTCTGGATCCCACAATCTATAGTCGAACTCTTCATCTCCATAACCGATGAAGATGCGAGGAATAACTTTGTCATCCAACTTTGTTCTCTACTCATTCGGCACATATGCAAAAGCTTGACATCCAAACACTTTCATATGGGAGTAGAACACCTCTTTATTAGTGCAGACTTTGCCTGGAATGTCAAACTACAATGGAATTGATGGATTTCTGTTAATCAAGCAACAAATTGTACGAGCTGCTTCACCCTAAAATGACTTAGGTAGTTTTGCTATTTTGAGCATACTTCTCACTTTTTCGATAATGGTGTGATTCATCCTTTCAGCTATACCATTGTGTTGTGGGGTTCCAGGAGCTGTCTTCTCATGTCTAATTTCATGGCTTGAGCAGTGGTCTTCAAACTCCTTTGAAGTATACTCTCCTCCATTATCTTTCCTGAGACACTTTAATTTTTGACCTGTCTCCCTTTCCACCAGAGCATGGAATTTCTTAAGACTTAAAATACTTGGTCTTTTCTTCTCAAGAAATAAACCCACAATTTTGGTAAAGCATCAACAATAAATATGAAATAATATTTGTTACCTTTCATTGATTCTATATCCATTGGACTACAAACATCAAAATATGTTTTGCAAATGAGACCCTATGTTTTTTTCCAAATAAAAAATAATCACAAGAATTCACAGTTGTACCTTTTGCAAATGAGATGAGTGACTTCTTGGATAGGATTTGCAGTCCCTTCTCACTCATATGGCCCAATCTCCGGTGCCATAAATCTGCAGGCATATCATCTACAACCCCATGTAAACCACCTTTACATATCTCAACGGTTGTCTTGTACAACATGTAAGGAGCAACTCATTTAGCAATCACCAATGATCCCTTTGTGAGTCTCCACTTCCTATTGGCAAAGTGATTCTCAAACCCGTCTCGATCTAGAGCTATCCTGAAATCAAATTTATTCGTAGATCTAGTACGTGCCGCACATCTTTTAGAACTAATGTGCATCTGACATTTATCTTGATACAAATGTCGCCAATCCCTACAATCTTTGAGTGACTGGTATTTTTCATCTTGACCATTCCAAAGATTCCGGCTTTGTTCCTATAGAAGAATTCTCTTATCGGTGTGGCATTGTAGGACGCTGCTGTGTCAACCACTCATTCCAACTCTTGGCTTGCTAAGTGTATGCATTCCTCCTCCTCGTGAACAAAGAGAACCACATAATCATCGTTTTGCATTGCACTAGTTGTGTTGTCATCATTCTTCTGTCACCGCTCTTGCCTCAACCTTTCTTTGGGCAATCTCTTTTGAAGTGACATGGTTGACCACAATTGTAGCAATTTCTACCCTTTGACCGATTCATGGACTTTTCACGAGCTTTGGATTTATGACGACTACTCGATGCTCTATAAAAACTTCTTCCTTTGTTTTCTATAATAGGAGCATGCCCTGGTTTTTGGACTTCTTCCTCATCTTATCATTGAGTAGATGGCTAATGTGACTTTCTTTAAATCGATGGTATCTCTAGCATATAGGATGGTTGCTGCCAAATTATCATATGAAGATGACAACGATTTTAGAAGCATGATATCCTTATCTACTTCGGTGATTGTTTCTCCGAGGTTCGGCAGCTGCGTGATTAATCCATTAAACATATTTAAATGAGACAATAAATTTGTACCTTCACTCATATGGATGGCATAAAGTTGCTCTCTAAAAAACAACTTGTTTGTTAAGGATTTGGACATGTATAAACTTTCTAGTCTTTTCCAAATACCACATGCACTATTTTCATCCCTGACATTATTAAGTATTTCATCAAATAAGCGCAGTCTGATTGCACTAGCCGCCTTTTTATCCCTGTCTGCCCAATCATCGGCTTTCATGGTTTCAGGCTTTGCCTCTTTTCCGTCTATTGCAATGTCCAACCCTTGTTGGATGAGTAGGTCGTTCATCCTTCTTTGCTATATGGAGAAACCGTCATTACCGTTGAATCTTGTTACTTCATATTTTACTCCTGACATTTGTTTTTTGTCGCAAAGTAAAATTGACCGTAAATAATATTTCTGTGAATAAGTAGAACATATGGTCTGATACCAATTATTGGAAAATATAACCCCTACCGAAATAATATTTATGGTATACGAGTGTAATAAATGCAGATTACTAAAATACAGTAACCAACAGTAATAATAAAAGAAAGAAGAACACCGAGATTTTTACGTGAAAAACTCTTCTGAATAAGGGAAAAACCACGGCCTGAGAGGAGCAATTGATTTCACTATAGCATGGATTTTTACACTTTGTGGTACCTAGTAAATTACTCCAATACCACTACATACTCAAAGAAATAATTCTCATTTGATTTTTCCACCTCACTACAAATACCGGTCAAACTCTCTATATTTTTTCTTATAGAGTATTTTGCTTCTTACTCTGCAAATCACTCTTTTTCTCTTCGTTTGGTGTATCTTCAACTGAGTCAGGAGCTATCTATTTATAGACATCCAATACTTCTTGCTTGCATCATATATGACATCATCATAATGTAAATGTCAAAGTTTCACCTTGTGAAAGCAATAAAAAAAATTGGACAACCCAAATCACATTTCATGTATATTTGGTAGCACGGTACTTTATGCCAAAGGAAGTTTGTCTTCCTTTCACATTAATGGGATGGACCCCACAATAAGAAGTCAAGAACAACAAACATTTTCAATTATGTGCAAAAGCACATATTCAAACTAAAATAATATGTCCTAAATAGGTTAATCAAATAACCAAAGACGTTCTAAAGCGGTGGGCAAATAAATTATATGGCATATTTAAGATTTCAAATTTCAAAAGTCTCTTGATTTAAACAATGGAACGGAAAGAAATAATATGATTTACACCATTCTCAAAATTCACAAAATGGTGCAATAACAAATGATTTTTTTATTTTTATTTTTTTGGTAACTTAAAAGATAAATCAAAATAATATTTTTATCTTTATCCATTATATTTAGCTGATTGGTTGATTTCATTGTTAGCATTAGAAACATATTAATCATATACAACTTGAGGTTTATGTTTGCGATTTAAAGTAAATTCAAAAATATGATTAATAAGTTGTTTTAACAACTTGTTTGGATGTTGTTATGTATCGTTTCATAATATATCGTATTGTATTGTATTGTGCTGTATCGTTTGGATGTGTACAATATTTGAATAGATTGTATTATTTTTCGTTGTTTCATGATGTCATGCACCAACAATATGAAGAATAAACTTGCAATTTTAAAAAAAAGTAAGGTACGAGGTATAATTATTATATAGAAAAGTAGATAAAGATAACTAGTGTTGTAAATAGAATTTTATTTATGGTGAATGTCTATATTTAGAGAGATTCTAGGGATTTTTACTTGGTGGCTAAGTCACTCTTTCCCTATAAATAGAGGGTTCTATTCCATTGTAATTCATCCCAAATCAATAAGAATTCTCTCCCTCTACTTTTCTCTGCACTACTCTTCTTCTTCTTTTATTATTTTATAACACGTTATCAGCACGAGACTCTAACCAATTGATTGAGCATAATGATTGTCAATTATTCCATGAACTTCCTTCATGATTAAATTCTGGATTTAAGGTAAGTATTTTACTGTATTTTTCTCTTTTATTCTATACTTTGATTTTAAATACAAGCAAAGACAACAAAGTTTGATTATAACTCTAATGGAGTTTGTAAGAAATTATAACCATCTGAAGTGGTAAAATTTCTATGCCTCGCCATGATCAAATTCATGTATGATTGTGGGCAAAGAATTGAAAACCCGTCCCATTGAATTTGCTCCATTCTCATTCCCTTAAGAGAATGTGATAGCAGTATGTGAAAAGTCTGAAAGAAGATAAAATTATTACTATGAATGTATCGATGGATATGGACGTGGCAATAGACGAAATTATAATCGTCGTCATCATTTGTGGTAATGAGAACAATAAGGATTCTCAAAATAATCTTTCACTCTGTGAAAAATATTTGTCATCGATTTCACATGAGATTTTGTAAAGCATATATAGATGATTATGGTCCATTCATGATGTGAATGTGACAACATCTGATTTATGAATACATATTCATTCTTCAAAGAATATGAACGTGCTAGTGGTAGTGAATATACCGCACTCACCTCTAAAAGGAGGTTTGAGATGATATAAGAAAATAATGTCATTATTATGGCATGAATGGTCATTGGTCACGTACCTATTGTACGCCAAAATATTTTGGCGTTGTGATTATTAAAAGACAGCGGTAATGCAAGAAACAGAACTTGCATATAATTTTGATCATAACCATAATGGTATAACAGATATTCACCATATGGGTGTTGATGAATATGTGGTACTACAAAACTAATTGAGAACTCTGCAAGAGCCAATTATACTATTTTGGAGAAACACAATTAATTACAATAAGGTATTGTGTTGTAGTAAGTCTCAAAGGAACTTATTCAGTTTCCAAAGTATACACGAAAGCGGTTGATTAAATTGAGACTATAAATAAAGGAAAGATTTAATATCTTCTATTACTACAACTTGTAGCGGGGTAATATGTATGTGAAAAGCTACCCGCTTTATTCTCCAATTTGTACTACATAAACAAAAGAATACCACAATGAAGTGGATATATATTGATATAAAAACCCATATCATAATAAACTTGGAGTTTATTGATAATTGCACACGTCATGGTGTAACCCTGAAGTTTATCAATGTTGATAATTTATCCAGTTGGCATAATTGGTTTAGCCATGTCAATTCAAGTATGATGTGCAAAAAAAATAAAAGAGAATTCACATGGGTAAATATTAAAGAACTAGAAAGTTCTTTACGAATTCTCTTACATTGCTTGTTCTCATTAATTAATAGACCAACTAAAAGTGGGAATGAATCCCATGAATGCTGGAATATCAAAGGTGAATATGGGCCCATTCACCTGCCATATATACCACATAAGATGCATCTATGAGATGGTTACATGTGCGATTATTAATAACCCGCAACATGGTGTTTTGCGAGGTAACTTGCTCAATAATTAATTCCGAGCATAATTTTCATATTTTCCATTCAAGACGGTTTATCTTGATATGTTGGCTTACATCACAGTTGGTTTAGCAAAATAATTTATTGAGTGCCTCCACTTAATAGTTAAACTATTGCTTATGAGAACAATGTTATATATATATCAGTTTGATATACGTTATATACAAAAGTATATTATTTTCTCCCCTCACAAGTGGTTCAGGGTCAGGAACCAAATAATTCCATCTTATTATTATTGATGTGCGGTGTATATTATGATTAACACCATAACGCACAAAGATGGGTTCTCAAAGTTGAGGAAACAAGTTAGTTTTTCTAACATGAGGGGGAGACATGATAAAACAGTTGAGAAAAAGTTACGTGGAATGAATTATCATTTGTACATCTAGATCCTCGAATAAGATAATATGAACTCGAAGTTCATAGAGATAATTCATTTGCAATATATTGCAAAGCACGCCAGACGCATTTGCTGACCCAAAGAAAGTAACTATAATCTCAATGCAAATGCTCCTATTAAGTCCTAGAAGGACAAAGTCTGTGGTACGCTTAAGGCGTATAGACAAATCGGTTTCAAATAAACTTCTTGATAAAGAAGATGAGCAAATGATCAAAATGATCATAATAATGAGGCAAGTGAACTAGAAGATCACATAACATAACACTTCATTAAATCTCATGAGAGATTCAAGTACATGAATATATGAATGAAGAGATCTCTATGTTATGTCTTTATGAAAAATAAGGAGGTTGAAACCTATATAAAATATTTGTCGACGACATCTATAATAGCGCTAAATATATATGAGGATCTTAAGCCTGGAGAAACAATTTCGAATAGAATTGGTTTCATATGAAAGACATGTAGTTTTGAACATGTAGTTCAAATACTTGAAAGTATAAAGTCAATGGTATGTGCAATCAGTTTTCGATATCTTATATGTCTAGCATGACATGAAAACTTGATATGCATCTAAAGTCTACTATATGGCTTATATGACTTAACTTATGTGATAATCCATGAAGGATTTAAGTTGCTTGAAGCATATACAATTCTTGATCTTGAAGTACCACTTCCTCAGTGCAATTTGTGCACAAATGTATCTTGCTATAACTATAGGCATGATAATATGATAGTGAGAGTTTCACCTCTATGTGAAGATATTGAACTGACGATTCCAACAAGATCATACGAGACAATACATCTATTAGGGATGATGATTTCAAGGTGAAACAAATTCGTTCAAGTTAATATGGCTTATTTATTTATCAAATCTCTACCAAAGATCTTTTGAAGATGGTGCACAAGATTGCGATGCGAACACTCAATGATGTGAATTGATGCTCTCATCAGGGGGAGTTAATGCGCGTTGCACTCTTTTCCCCTTACAAGGTTTTGTCCCACTGGGTTTTCCTTGCAAGGTTTTTAACGAGGCAACCAAAAGGCGTATTGTAGATATGTGTACTCTTTTTCCTTTTCTAGATTTTTTTTTCCCATTGGGTTTTATTTTAGTTAAGGTTTTAACGAGACACATTATCTGTTGAATAGACATTCAAGGGAGAGTGTTATAAATAGAATTTTATTTATGGTGAATTTATATATTTAGAGAGATTCTAGGGATTTTTACTTGGTGGCTAAGTCACTCTTTCCCTATAAATAGAGAGTTCTATTCCATTGTAATTCATCACAAATCAATAAGAATTCTCTCCCTCTACTTTTCTCCGCACTACTCTTCTTCTTCTTTTATTATTTTAACAACTAGGATCATTTAATAATATGGAAAGGCAATATGAGAGAAAAAAATAAGGAAACTACGCGGCCACATCCAATCGGTCGTTCCATAAGATGACACTTTTCGTTGTTACGTAACGACGAATTTAACAATAAGATACAATAAAATTTAAGTAACAACCATCCTAACAAGTTGTAAGAAATACAAACCCTTCACAATACAACTTATGAAGCGTGTTTTAGAAATGGATTAATAAATTGCAATTACTTAAAATCACATTTGTAAATATGACTTATATACGCAGTTGTAAATACCAATCCCGATGGGGGCAAACGGAGTATTGACAAAGATGCTTGGGACTGCTAGGGTGTTTGGCTAAGCTTATAAGCTGGTCAAACTAGCTTATAAGCACTTTTCGGCTTATCTAAACGTTTGGTAAAGTTAGAAGTGCTTATAAGCCAAGTGCTTATAAGTCAAAAATAAGCCAAAAGCCATAAGCTGGCCACCTACAGCTTATGAACTTTTAGCTTATAAGCACTTTAAGTTTGACCAAGATTTTTACTATTTTATCCTTAAAATATTCCTTTTTAGAACAAAACTCTTACATCGATACACACTACATCAAGTATTCTTTTTAACCTAACACCCCCCCCCCCCCCGCCTCTTCAAGTTAAGCAAATGCTCTATTTCTTTTGCATATTTGAATCTATGTGATTGTGTATTAATCTTTGAACTGTATGTAATAAACGAGGACATATAAAATTTTTGGTATATTGCTTTCTAAGTGTTGTGGTGATGAAGACAGTGTTTGTTTCTTTTCAAATATTTTGCCCTATTTAGGTTTATTTTTTGTCAATTTATTATTTATTACTATAACTTATGATTATATGCTATCATAAAATAAATTATATTTATCATAAAAATTATCTTATCCAAGCATAGTTGTATTTAAAATAAAATGACAAATATAATATTTTGTATTTGAATCGATCTGGAATCTAAAATTTTGAAGAAATTATGCTCTTATAAGTATAAACAATTCTAAGATTATTTAAGTCATTTTAACGAAAAAAGAGCTTATCAACACTTTTTTTTATCAAATACTGCAGCAGCTTATTATCTATTTCAGCACTTGTATCCAAACATGTAACTGTTTATTTATTAAATCAGTGTCATCACTTAAAAGTACTTTTCAGCTACTTCAAATCAGTTAATCCAAACGGCTCTAAATAAATAGCAGGGGTTAGGAATGAGGTTGGCATTGCGAGTGTAAATCGCATTAAGCTACTGCGAAGATAATTACTTTGCGATTTACATATTGCATTAAAAATTGCGACTTATAAATCGTAGTATATGGGACTTATAAATCGTAGTATATGCGACTCATGCACATTCGTCCACTTGACAACTCGAAGGAGCCCACTTATGCCTTTTCTGGTTGTTGATTGCAGAAGTCGTAAAAGAAGGTTCATCTTCAGTTCTTGTTCAAATCACGATCATCCGTCGTCTTTCTTTCTCCATCGCTATAAGGTGTAGTTTCTATCTTTCTAGTTAAACCCTCCGGTGGACTTTCTCTTCCCTATATTACCACTGTATGATTATTGATTCATGGCTCGTTTGTCGTTTTCTTAATTCCCGTACTTAGGGTTTATTGGAAAGACGATCTCCTTAACAAATTTACCGATCACTTCTCCTAATTATTGCTTGAATTTTATTTATTGATCGACGGAATTTTTCTCGTGTGCAATAAAAGGTTCAATTTTGGGATTTCAGGGTTTGCTATTGGACAATCTTTGAGGAGGAGCTAGATTAAGAGGCTTTTGTGAAGATGTGGGCAGCTTCTTGCCTTGCGTCATGCTGCGCGGCGTGCGCTTGTGACGCTTGCCGTACGGTTGTGTCAGGGATCAGCCGTCGTTCCGCCAGGATTGCCTATTGTGGTCTTTTCGCTTTGTCACTCATTGTCTCGTGGATTCTTAGAGAGGTTGCTGCTCCTCTAATGGAGAAAATACCATGTAAGTTTTTTTCCCCCCAATTATGATACATGAGCTTTTTACTTGTCAGAGCTTTCTCCTGTTGTTTGGTATTAACTTCAATTTTTACATTGGCACCATGATGTACAAATGGCTAATTGCTATATCTATGGTCCACCTCTTGTGAAATTGGCTTTAAGCATCTTCATCCAACTCAGTCTCTCTGAATTTTCGATACTGAGCTATCAATGTTAATTTGGAAAAGCTAGGTTTATTACCAAAATATAAGTCATTCTCAGCTAAAACTACGAAATACCAAATCAAATTTGTATCTACAACAAGGATTTGTTAGTAATTTGATGCTTCTCATGGGGCCAATTAAGGACTTATGTTTTAAACTGATAGTTAAGGGATTTATAACCCCTTCTACTAATCAAAATTTTATTAATCTCGAGAAAGATTACATCTTGAATTTGTAGAACATGTCAGCCTATGATTTGTTCTCAGCCATGTCAATTCGACCTGGAAAACTGGTCTATGCAATAATGATGAGTGCGAACTCCCAATTGCATCTTTGGTTATTAGGAATGTTATAAGATGATGAAGGATGGAAGACCCACATAGTTGGGTGCATTGCGAGCTTAGATAATTAATGAATAGTTAATGTACTCTCTCTCAGTGTTCTTCCTTGAAGATTAACGAAAGCTAGGTGATAAAAACTAGAGAAGCTTTGAAGGAGAATCTTCCTCAAAGGTTATAATGGTCAGGTAGTGCTCCATACTGCTAAAATTTTAGAAATGAAAAAGTTAAGAACAAAAATGCAAACTAGAGCTTGCTGTCCTTTGTTACTTGTGGTGAAACTCTTTTTGAAAATAAATGAAGGTCAAATATACTTATGGCCAGAAACTCTTTTGGCTTGCTTGCTTTGCTTTCCGAATTTATCTGGTATCAAGCGTCGAGTCTTTGATTATGTGATTAGCAATGGTGAAGCTCTGGCAAGCTTTCTTGTGTGCAAATGGCTCATCATTGAGTCGTAGGATGAAATACTTACGTGTGTGTGCGTTGTGTCTTTTTCACTCTCTACTGTCCCTTTCAGCCCCAGTTAATGCTTTGAGGTTATATTGTGAGCTTATCAGTAGCGCCTTAAGTCTACAACCTTTATTTTGATATAGTTTGGCTGACATTATATTTTTTACTCTTAGGGCTTTTCTGATATTCCAAGACATCTTTAATGTTCATTACATTGCAGGGATTAATAGCTTTCATTCGACACCGAACAGAGAGTGGTTTGAGACAGATGCTGTGCTTCGGGTTAGTCTGGGAAACTTCCTATTTTTCACTATCTTAGCAATCTTAATGATTGGCGTGAAGAATCAGAAAGACCCGCGTGACAGCATGCACCATGGAGGTTGGATGATGAAAATCATTTGCTGGTGCCTCATGGTAATATTTATGTTTTTCCTTCCAAATGGAATCATCAGCTTCTATGGTAAGCAATATCATCCCTAAGGAATATGCCTTAATTTTTAACCTTATT
>NC_031991.1:19585425-19586013 GCF_001879085.1 Nicotiana attenuata | reverse complement strand
ACCACCACCAAAAAAAAGAGATAAGAGAGAGAAAGACACAAGTTTGCTTAATAAAGATTGTGTGCTGTATGCTTAGCATCTTGGTGAAATCTGTTTTTCTTTCACCTATTGAAAGACAAAGTTGTGTAAATCCAGTTCCTGTAAGCTGAAAAATACCTTGGTCATACTCTAAGCCCGTGGTAGTTCCATTCGATCCTGCCTAGTGTCTTGTCATGGTTTTAATTCTGAAGCCAAGCGCTTTTCATTCCTTCTGCAAACCATCTAGTTCTGAAGTCGGCCATGCCTTTTTGTTGGGATAGAGTGAGTATGAAGTCAAGGTGGAAGAAGAGGAAGAAATAATAAAGTAAATCATTATATATGGATTCTTCATATCTGTTTAACTTGGGATTCAGGATAGCTCACTGGGTGGGCTATCCATACCTCCGCCTTGTAGGTGAGGGTTTGATCCCCGTATGTACTCTGCTCCCTCATTACCCACTCCCGTTCCCCCTAGGTATAATTATAAAAAATAAAAATCCGTTTACTACTTTATACCCTTTTCTGGAGCATAATGTGCTTGTAATATTATTATGTTGTGTTCCCCCCCCC
>NC_031991.1:19570049-19585405 GCF_001879085.1 Nicotiana attenuata | reverse complement strand
CCAAACCCCCCCACCCTTTTGTTCGCTACTCCTTTTTCTGCTCAGTGATGTCATTACTACAGCACCTAGTTGTATCTTTTGACCAGTTAAATTACCTCAATGAGTTTCATGTGGAGACATAGGAGTGATGATTCCTCCAGGGAATCGGATTCCATTGGCGGCTTAACTTTTTCGGAAGTAGCAGCCTCCCTTGACTTAGTTGACTTTTGTCATAGCACGACTGGTTGAATTCTGATATCACTTCTATTTTGCTTCGCATGAAAATTGCAAGAAGTGAACACGAATTTATCAAGACATGCTAATTTATCTTGTGTAATCATTAGTTGTTTCCATTGGCTCACCTGGGTTAGTAAATTGTGTCATTGAAGTATAGGGCTTGAGCATGCACATTTTAGTCTTTCAAGCTGTCTTGGGCAGTTCAAGGTAATGAACATTGTGTCTTTTAGTATAAGGAATTATGACTCAGGATTTTGCTCATTGGATTCTCTGAATAATTTAAGTATCACGTTAGGGCAAGAAATACATTCCCATAGGACCATACTAAAAGAAATTCTTTTCAAAATACTGGAGATCCTAATGTTTACTGAGCAATGTTTCACTGCTACTGTAGTGAGAAAGACAACTATAATATATTGTCTTTCTATGTCAAAGAGCGATTAAGACTTCCACATTGTTGCGCCAATTTTATTCAAGGCGTTAAGGCGGGTATCTAAAGTATCATCTAAGACAAAATAATTAGAAGAATGAGGTATTTCTCTTTTTTTCTTGGTTAGCTAATTTGCTGCACTACATACAGGGGCGGCTCAACGATCTGGGTGGCCTAAAGCCAAAAATATTAAAAGGCCCTTAAACTTTTTTCATAAAATACGTATATTGGTGAGTTCAATAAGAAATCATATGATTTTGGTCTAGTGGTAAGGGCACGTCACATTATGTGTGGATTAGGCGCTCGTCATGGTTTTAAATATAAACATGATATTTAAGTGAAAAAGGATAGGGAAGTGGGTCCATTATATATCAAGTTTTGAACTTTGCTCCGCCTGCCCTCGAAGATTTCTTTGTTTAAGAATATGAGAGACAAAATAACTTGCTTTGTGATATATGGATCAATTAAATATGACAAAAACAGATAGCTAATTCAGAGAAATTGAGTTGAAGTTGAAAAATAAAATCCTCAGAAGCATATAAAAGAAAAGTGTACATAGAGAAAGAAAAATTAGAATTGATGAAAAGCTAAATACACTAGGAGTATTTAATTTAAAAAGAGAAAATTTATTGCTATTTACTCACTCATTCACCCGTACAATCTCAACCAAATAAAAAAATACTAAAATTTAAAATCTTTATTAACAATAATTACATAAATTATATATATTATAATATTAATACAATACTTATTTTAGGGGCCCTTAATATTTGGGGGCCTAAGGCAATGGCTTTACTTGCCTTACCTTAGAGCCGCCCATGACTACATATAGTGAGTGGTATGGTGTAGATAAGATGAGCTGTCCTTTTGAAATTCATGCATTAAATTATTGTGCAAAATTTCAAACTCTATTTCCAATACACGTGGATTTGCACCTGAGTGTTTTTCTTTTCTTGAGAAGCTGCACACGAGTATTTATTTGATTATACAGAGATCCTTATTAAAAAAAATTGTATATGCAGAGACAATTTCCAAGTTTGGTTCTGGACTATTTCTCCTTGTGCAAGTTGTGCTCTTGTTGGATTTTGTGCATAGTTGGAATGACAAATGGGTTGGATACGATGAGCAATTCTGGTTAGTTGCATCATGTATTGCATATTAATGTTAGCTGTTCTCACCATTCTCTTCATTCTAATCTCTCTTCCTGTTCTTGCTTGGACTCTGTTATTGGTGTGTTTTTCAGGTATGTGGCGTTGCTTGTTGTTTCACTTGTATGTTATGTGGCTACCTTTGCCTTCAATGGACTGCTCTTCCACTTTTTCACTCCATCTGGACATGACTGTGGGCTTAACACTTTCTTTATAGTGATGACCCTTATAGTCATGTTCCTCTTTGCTGTTGTTACACTGCATCCATCGGTAAGTGTTCTATTTTTAATTCCTTTATTGCTGCAGAATACTTCCTTTACTTGTGAACTTCTCCACGAGTTCTAAATTTTGCAGGCTAACAAGATCTTTTATAAATGTTCATCTGCTTTTCTCATCTGATACCACTATTCGTACTGATTTCCATAGTTTAAATGTGGCCTCACTAGAAAAGGCAGATCTCTTTTCGTAGTTGAGTTTACTGCAAATCATGGAAGCTAAAAAGCTTGGGTTTTATGTTAGCATATGCTGCATTATCTCTCTCCATGTTAGCATTTTCTTCGTTCCATAGTTTAAATGTGGCCTCACTAGAAAAGGCAGATCTCTTTTTGTAGTTGAGTTTACTGCAAATCATGGAAGCTAAAAAGCTTGGGTTTTATGTTAGCATATGCTGCATTATCTCTCTCCATGTTAGCATTTTCTTCGTTGCATCTTCAAGGAGTCTTGTCATAAAAGTTTTTATGCTCTCTTTAAATCTTCTGAAAATTTTAATTCTTAGTAGTTTGAAGGAAAATAGTCTGGTTTATTTCTAGTGTCAATGATAAGGAAGACTTTAAATTTCAAATAAGCTGGCATCTCATGTGTTTCTTTCAAGATCTGAGAACTTAAAAGTTATTTGTTGAAATATGTGAAAAGCTGGCATGCCGTGTTTGTTTGTCTGGTTTATTGAGGATATTAATCTTGGTTCTACATCTTTAGAGCAGCTTATTAATCCAAAGCTGCAGAGAATATTTTTTTAAGTATTCATCTTGGCCCTAAATCTTTAGAGCAGTTTATTTAATCCCAAGCTGGAGAAGTATCTTGAACTAGCGAGCCTGTCAGCTTATCGATTTCCTTTTCATGGAAGGCCCCATAATTGTTTTGTAAGATTAGGACAAAAACACTAGGAGCCTGTTTGGAAAGCCACCTTGGAATTGGATTTGGGTGTAATTGGGTGTAATTACACAGTTTGGCATGTTTGTTTGGCCAAGTAATTACTTGGTCAGCATGGAATTGGGGGTAATTGGAGGGGTGTAATTACACTCTCCAATTCTCAAGGGGGAGGTGAGAATTGGTGGTAATTACACTGTGCAATTACAAGGTTGCTTTTTAGTTTCTTTCCTTTTTGTTTTTATTTTAATTTATTTTCTTTATAACTTTTTATTTTTATTATTTTAATTTTTTAATTTTATTTTTACTTTTTAATTTCTTTTGAAATTTTAAAATATATTTTCTTTGTACATTATTTATCTTTTATTTCTCTATCTTTACTTCTTGTGATTCCATGTAATTGCTTATATTCTATTTTTTATTTATTTTATTATTCTATTTTTTGAAACTACACCTCCTAATATTAGAAATAATGAGTCATTAATAAACTTGGCATATAATGATTGATGCAATTAAAGTGGAACTTCGTTGTTAAATGTGGTTATAAACTTATCATGTTTCCTATCTTAAGTTGCAGTGGGACTTACTATTATTATGTTGGAGTTTGACATAAGTTAAATTATTTTATTTTTTAAAATTTTTGAAATTGTGTTATATTCATGGTTCCAATTTACTTGTTTTGTAGTATTGACTCACTTTGCATGTTGTTCATTTTCTAGTTAGAATTGGTAGATTAGTTTTGTCAAACATTTGAATAATGTTATGACACTGTATTTATAAATATTAATTTATTTTATCAAACAGTTGATGCTCTTACAAAACGTATATTTTATTTACTTTTTGTAAGTATCTAAACTAAATATTATTAATTTAATATATATAAATTATTTTAACAATATTAGTTATAAATATATGATTATTAATTAATGTATATTCACGAAAAAATATACATCTTAAATACCAAATATATTATCATTTATACTTATAAAATCTTATAGGTATATATTTATTATATTAATTTTTAGTTTTGATAATTATTTAATTTAAAATTTAATCTAACTGTGTAATTACACTTGTGCAACCAAACAGTAAACTTGTAATTACACTGTAATTACACAATGACAAACAAACAGGCTATCATAATTACACAACTGTGTAATTACTAGGCTGTGTAATTACTACCCTAGTAATTACACCAATTCCAATTACAAGGTGGCTTTCCAAACAGACTCTAGGTGATTTGTTCCCATCTATCTGCCTAAGCATTGGTGGGTAGAGTTACCACCTGGTACAAGTGCTTGTGTAAAGTAGCAGGTACCGGGTGGAATAGTTGAGGTGCATTCATAAAAACATACCAATTGTTTTGTATGAAAACAACTTCATTTTTTTGTGAATTACCAAAATGTATGGTCTGACTGAAGTGTTGCTTAAACCAGGACATTTAGCTGCTAAATAGTGTATTGCTTTCATTCTCAACTTGTCCTCTGTAATCTTTACAACAACTCTTCTATATTGCCAGCTCTAAGAAAAGATCAATAATGAAAATATAACCTATTTCACTAGTCAAGATCTAGGTAACAACAGGAGCAAGTAGAAAGATGAAACACACTCTTTTTGGAGAGTGGGGAGGAAGAGGAGCAGAGTGGAGAGCTAACTCTTGCTAATACGTCTCTCTTGAATGACTCGTAGCTGGGTTATATCCCTATATCGCTCTTGAGATGATGCAACCTTTCTGGGCAGCCCCCTCAAAAATCATCTCTGTCATTAAGTCTTCTTCTTCCCCCCAACTCCCCAACCCCAATTAAGTAAATAAAACCAACCTAAGGTTGTAATAAGCGGATAAGATGTTAAAAGGCTCCTTCATGAGGTGCAACCTTTTGACAATATCTATGCATGGAAAAAATTTAATTGATGTTCGCCTCTTAAATCATCCAAACACACTATGTCAGTGTTTCCACTGAAAAAGAGAGAATAGGTTTTGTTGATCTGTGATCATGATCTGTTTATCTTGAGGTATTTAAGCTTGCTAAAGACGAAATAATTTTTTTCTATTACTGCTGTTATTGTTGTCAGAATATGAGTTCCATCTGTGAAATTTTCTCCTTTTCTCTGAGATCAAATTTTCTAAATGTAGGTAGGAGGAAGCATTTTACCTGCATCAGTTTTATCTTTGTACTGTACATACCTTTGTTACAGTGCACTTGCAAGTGAACCTAGGGATTATGAGTGCAATGGTTTACATAAGCACTCTAAGGCTGTTTCCAGTGGTAGTCTTGCATTAGGGCTGCTAACAACTGTCCTATCTGTCGTTTACTCTGCTGTTCGTGCTGGCTCTTCAACAACTCTGCTTTCTCCTCCAAGCTCACCACGCGCAGGTTAGTTTCCGCCATTTCACTGGGCTATTTCATTAAGATTTTCATTCTCACTGGTTGCACTGTATCAGTTTACTGGACTATAATTTTACCTTTCATTGTTTATTTTGGTTTGCTTATGTTATGTGGTGGCTTATTTTACTTGTTCTAGGCTTGATTGTGTTAGTAAATTTCTTATTATTTTTTGGAAGTTGCTGTGACCTATTCTACTAGTTTAGTAGTTAATTGACCTGATAGATGTAGTTTACATGTGGATTCTCTTTGCAAATCACTTGTAAACTGTACTTGATTTGGCGGAGCAGTTTTATATTCCGACTCAAGTTGCTGGTGTATTTCTATTACTTTTTGCATATTGGCTGCATTCGTATTTCCTGCACTACTAAGTTTAGCTTATAGAAGCAGTTGGTGTCATTTCCATAAATATGGGCGGAGTATGATCTCCTAATATGTGGGATCATTTCCTAAAGAACTAGTTTTTCTGTTGAAGGTGCAGGAAAGCCTTTGCTGCCGTTGGACAAGGTTGATGAGGAGGAAGAAAAGGAGAGAGCCAAGCCAGTCACATACTCCTATTCTTTCTTCCACCTTATCTTTTCTCTTGCTAGTATGTACTCGGCCATGCTTCTTACAGGTTGGTCAACCTCCGTGGGGGAGAGTGGAAAATTGGTGGACGTAGGGTGGCCATCTGTCTGGGTGAGGATTGTGACCGGGTGGGCAACTGCAGCTTTGTTTATCTGGTCTCAAGTTGCTCCAATTCTGTTTCCAGACAGAGAGTTCTGAGCAACCCAAGTAATGATATTACAATTTCTAAAATGTAAGTTTGAACTATGCTTTTGGAGGACCAGCTCCTTTCTGTCGTGTGGACAATGTTTATGATGTCACTGTGTCGATAAATCCTGAGTACCTTTTCATTTTCGAACAACACACTTGGTGCAAGAAGTTGTCTGATTTCATGTAACTGTACAATTCAGACGAAATTGTGTGGATATAAATGTGCTTGCTTTTCTTAAATGGAGTACGTTTCAGATGCTAATATTGTGGGGATTTAACTATAAATTGCACATTTCAGATTTAAAAATCAGTTGCTAATCAGTAGCTGACAATAACATGTATATGTCATGGGCGGCTTTCCAGCCATGCCCCATGACCCCTTGGGCGCGCCCCGTGGCGTCCTAGCGAACCCCCCAATGCCTAGCGCCACGGACGGCCCCGTGGTCTTGGCCGCGCCAAGTGACAAGCGCGCAGGTGCCTCTGTCGCCCCACCGATATCCCTCGCGAGCGCCATGCCGCAGGCAGAAGCCAACAGCGCCGCGCGCGTAGACCGTGATGCCAAAGACACTGCTGCTGACAACGGACCTGCTGCTGCCTTATAGAAAACTAAGTCATTTTCATTGTAAATATAGAGTAGTTTATTTCATGCACTTCCATTATGTTTCTCTAGCTTAATTAGGTCTACTCCTGTAACTTTGGATTATTTTTTTTAAGTACTATTAGGGGGGATCAAGCAATCAAAACTTTCTAGCAAGCAAGCAATTCTCTGTACTGGTGTCTCTCCCCCTCGACACCGCGTTGCTTTTCTGTAATAGCTTTCATTAATGCAATCAAGCTTTCTTTCATTCTGAATTCTCATTTCTATTCTCTCAATTGCTCTTGATATTGGTTTTCCCGTACGGCACTGACAATCTCGTCTAGCGTACGGAGGGGACCTCAGTTGGCGGACAGCAACTACACTAACATCAGTTGCCTAGCCGTACGTCGCCCTTCCAAGGAATCTCAGGAAGGCGCCGCGTATCAGTAAGTTTGTTTTGATGATTGACAAAGGAACACATGCATGAACCAGGTCCATGAACAGTGTTCATAGTAACAAACAAAACCAAGCAAAAGGCTTGCACGTGAAAGAGATAAGTATAAGTGGTTATATATGATATTCCCTGAACGAAAAGGTTGCATATTTGATAAGGAGCAGGACTCCTTGCTTGAAGAGAACTCTATCCAAGATAAGGGAAGAGTTAGAAGTTGAAGTTGACTAGAACTCTTCCACCAAGGAAGAGTAAAGCATTAGAACTCTAGTTAATCTTTATTTACTAACTATATATATATATATATCAGTTGTGTTCTCTTTTACATGTGATGCACACATACTGAAGTTAAGCACGAATTGAGAGCAAAATAACTAGGCATTTTGTGAGCAATTCCTGTGAGATTTAAGGGTGTGATCCTGAAGCTACACGAACCAGATTGAACAACCAGCTCCATAAAGAGTTTTATGTGTCTTTCTTTATTTCTAGTTCAAAGTGTTGTAGGTGTTTTGAGTTGTACCTTTCAGCTTTCTTAGAAGCAAATTGTACTAGGTATCTGAGTTGTATCTTTCAAGTTAGAGTTAACTTGAAGCAGTCGCAACAGCTTGTGGCGTTTTGCTATAAGGATTAGAGTTAATCCTTAGGTTTGCAAGAGGTTGTAAACTTGAGTTGTATTGTTCAGGTTAGAGTTAACTTGAACAGTCGCAAGTGGCTGGTTGCTATAAGGATTAGAGTAAATCCTTAGGTTTGCAAGAGTTTGTACTTGTTGGCTCAGAGTTGTATTGAAGTGTTTGGATAAAATCCTACTGGGTAGTAGGTCGTGGTTTTTTCATTTTTTGAGGCGGGTGTTTTCCACGTAAAAATCTTTGTATTCTTTACTTTCTGCATTTATTACTCCGCAACAGTAGTATAAGGAAAACATAGAAGAACCAGGTCCTTCTATAATTTGTGCACGCGAAAAATTGGACACCAAACCCCCCCCCCCCCCTTGTGTGGTATTGAAGTATAAAACATCAATTGGTATTAGAGCAGGTTATCCTTGAAGAGGCTAACACCTTAGGGAAAGATCATGATGAGTGCACTACTTGAAAACTGTAAAGAGCAATCCACCACTAGGCCACAACTATTCAATGATTGCTACTATTTTTTGTGGAAGGAGAGGAGAAGAGATCACTTGCAAATGACTGATGGATGCTTCAAATGTGGTTAAAAGAACCACATGATCAAGAACTGTCCTATGTGGGAAGTCGAGTGGAAAAAGGAGAAATCTGAAAGAAGGAACAGGTTCATGACAAGAAGAACTGCAAAAGGAGATCATCCAAAGCAATGGTTACTACTTGGAAAGATAGTTCAGATGAGGACACTGATGATAATGTTGAACGAGATCTCATAGCAATTCGAGAATCTGAAGATGAACCTGATGAAGAATCTGAGATAAGTTTTCAGGACCTTAAGGATAAAATTAAACTCCTTTCTAAAGATAGACTATCAGAACTATTATTAGGTTTAATTGATGAATCTAAGAATATAAGTTCTGAAAAAGAACAGTTGTCAAAAGAGTGTAACATTTTAAAAGTAAAGTGCAAAAACCTGGAAATTAGGGCTTGTGAAACTGAAAAAGAAAATATTATTTTAAAGAACCAGGTTCATGCACTTGATACAGCTGTCTTAGAACTTAGATCTGAAAATATAAAGTTAAAGTTAGGGAAAGGATCAGAGATAGCAAGTGATATACAACTCAACCTAGAGGATGACTTAAGGAAGGTTAACGATGAGCTAAACAAAAAGGAAGAAATTGTAAAAGTTTTGAAAGAGGATTTGACAAAGGTTAAACATGAGATTGATAGAACATGTAAATGGAACAGAACCTACAATGCACTTTCATGGCTCCAAGAACACCATAGTAGCAACAAAAAGGGACTTAGCTTTGGGAACTCTGCACCTAAATGGGATCCCAAAAATAAGTACCTAACATTCCCTGAGAATAAGATTTGTACACACTGTGAAAACACTGGTCACTACAAGAGTGATTGCACTACAAAAGAAAAGGCAGATCAAAAGAATACAAATTTTGTTCTAGGGAAAAATAGGCTGCCAAGTTTGGCTAAAAAGAATTTAATTTATCCTTTTGCCTATGGAACTGGTCTATATGGATCTTTGTGGACCAATGAGAACATTGAGCAAAGGTAGTAAGAGATATGTTATGGTGCTTGTTAATGATTACTCTAGGTTTACTTGGACACTGTTTTTAACATCTAGAGATGAAGCATTTGACATGTTCACTTCATTTGTTAGAAATACTCAAAAACAATTAGGTAATCATCTTGCATCAATTAGGTTTGATCATGGTACTGAATTTGAGAATGTTAAATTTGCTGAATTATGTGATGAGCATGGCATAGGTCATAACTTTTCTGCCCCTAGGACTCCACATCAAAATGGTGTAGTTGAAAGAAAGAATAGGTCATTGGAGGAAATGGATAGGACTATGCTACTTGCTAGTAATTTGCCCCACAGCTTCTGGGAAGAAGTTGTGAACACTGCATGCTACGTCATAAATAAGTGCATGACTAGACCTCTTGTTGAGAAGATTCCCTATGAGTCACTTAAAGGGGGAAAGCTAAATATATCCCATCTTAGGGCATTTAGATGCAAGTGATTTGTGCACAATAATGGAAAAACTCCCTAGGTAAGTTTGATCCTAGAAGTGATGAGGGAGTATTATTGGGATATTCTTCACATAGTAAAGCTTATAAGATATACAATAAAAGAACTATGTGTGTAGAAAAAAGTGTATATGTTAAAAAATAACTAACATTCTTTCTGAGAGGCATGAACAAGATAATGAAGAGATTGGGCTGATAAGAAATTCAAATGGTGAAACCACAGTCCATCCTGAAGATGCATCACAAGATTGGACTATTGTCAAGAGGATCTTGAGATACCTAAAAGGCACCACTGACCTTTATCTATGGTATCCAAAAGGCAGTAATTTTAATTTAGTGGGATATGCTGGTGCTGATAATGCAGGTTTTTTTGTGGATAAAAAAAGCACTTCAGGTATGTCACACTTACTTGGTTCGTGTCTCGTGTCTTGGGTCACCAAAAGGTAAAACTCTATGGCCTTCTCTACTGCTGAAGCTGAGTATGTTGTTGCTGTCTAATGTTGTGCTCAATTGTTGTGGATCAAACATCAATTAATGGATGTTGGAATTGATGTAGGTTCTATTCCCATATTTTGTGATAACACCAGTGCAATTAGTATGACAAAGAACTCGGTTCATCACAAAAGATCTAAGCACATAGATGTTGGGAATCGTTTTTTGAGGGATAACTTTGAAAAGGGTTTGATCACTGTGAAATTTTGTGCTACTGATAAGCAAATAGTTGACATCTTCACAAAATCTTTGAGTAAATATCACTTTGAAAGGAACAAGTTAGAATTAGGGATGATTAAGATCACCTTAAAGCAACTCGTTCTAACTCAATGATTGGTTAGATAATTTGTGAATTTTGTAAATAATCAGATTAGATATTGCTCAGTCTCATACTTTCATTAGTATACTCTTGTGTCATATGCTAAAATGTCTCACTGATGTTTAATTATATTATCCTTATTTTCTTGGAAAAAGTCAGTCTTACACAAGAGAACTTTCGGTGAAAAACCTGGTTCATCGAGCTTATAAGTTATGTATTCTACACTCCGCATAATTTGAAATAATTGCATATGGATCATGAACTGAAAAGAGTCCCACTTTATCCCAAACTACTTTTGAACCAATTAGCTACAAATGAACTAGTTTCATCAAGAGTTTCATGTGCCATAATTGCCGAAATATTTGGGGAAGAGTTTGACGCCTATTCAAACTAAAACTCCCAAGATGAAAAGATTTCTAAACTCCAAAAAGATGTTGTTACACACAGCCTTTTCATCTTTAAATTAATCTGACCTTACCCTCTTATCTCAATTTTTTTGAAAGATCAAAATCTCCAAAACCAAACTCTCTCCATTTATCTCAAGTTTCTGAATTGATCAAATGGCAATACCCATGAGAATCCCAAAAAACTCTGAAAACCCTTCCTCACCACCCAAAGAACCTTCACCCACACCTTCAACCACCCAAACCCCCCAAGAAAAGGCATATCAAAATAATTGCATGCAACACAGTGCCCAGTAATGAACAAGCTAAGAAATTGAGTGAGATGCTACAAGCTAGTCAAGCAGAAAAACCCTAAAAATCTGATGAGTCGTTCAAGTCTGTGACTGAGGGGGAAAAACCAGTTTCATCTGAAACTGAACAGGTTACTTCTGGTTAGAAATTTCTGATGTTGCTTCTAAAATTGCTAAGAATCTTGAAAATAGGTTTGTGTTAGTTGGTACGATTGTTGGTGTAGAAACTGGTGGTTCTGGAAAAATTGGGGGTAAAAATAAAAAGGGCAGCCTAGTGTACTAAGTTCCCGCTATGCGCGGGATCCGGAAAAAGGCCTGACCACAAGGGTCTATCGTACGCAGCCTTACCCTGCATTTCTGCAAGAGGCTATTTCCACGGCTCGAACCCGTGACCTCCTGGTCACATGGCAACAACTTTACCATGTGACTAGATGTGAGGGGAAAGGGAGAAGAACGAGTGGCTGGATCTCCTTCACCCACTCTTGCTGGTTTGACTGAAGAAGCTGGAGCAATGATTGTATTAAGTGAAGAGATTAGTGATAATGAGGAGACTATGAATGAAAGTATAGGGATAAAATCACAGGAGATAGGTGATAGTTTTGGTGATAGAAGTGCAGCAGATGGGCCGGTTAGGTTAAGAAAACGGTTTAATGAACCAGTTCCTTCTTTTGCTAAAAATAGACAAGAGCCTTTTCATGGTCTGCTGCGAGAGGTTTCAAGTAGTTACAATCCAAAGAAGAAGAGCAAAGTTAGAAAGACTCCAAGAAAGGGCATGAATAGCACTAAGAGAAAGGTTGCTCCTTCCATCCCTGTAGCAACTCCTCCCACAAGAGGATGAACTACAAGGAGCCAGAAGAAGCAGAGTTAGGCCAATGTAAAAAGGCCTTAGCTGAGAGTGCCAAGAAAATCGCTTCAAAAGAAAAAGCTGGTAAGCCAAAGTAGAGTAGTCCAGATTGAGGAGATGAACCTGGTTCATGAGAATGAAGATAAAGATGTGGAAGTAACCACACCTAGTGCTAAAAAGAGAAAGATTTCTCAAAAGAATTCTCAAGAAACAAAGGTTGTGGCAGAGGGTTCAGTTGTGACTAAAATAACCACGCCTACCAAAAAGAGCAAAAAGGCTCAAATAGTAAGGATGTTGAGATTGAACGATTGAAGACTGAGTTGGCTGAAGTAGAGGCTGAGAGAGACTATCTCAAGTGTGAGCTTGCAAAGTAAAAAGAGAAGAATGGTGGTATTCTTCAAGATATGCTGAAACTGCTTCAAGCCAAGAACCTGGTCCTTCCCAGTCCTAAATCCTTCCTAGCCCAGTTGTAACAAGTGACCCAAGTGAGATTTCTCTATTTTTTTTTTTGCTCATAGTTCTATGGTTTTATTTCTTCTTATGCCTTGTGGTAGGATCTTATCAATCAATGAAATTCACTGTTTTTGCTCTAAATGTTTGTTGATATTTCTTAGATGGCTAATATCCTTAGATTGAAAAAGATAAAATTTAATCCATGATTGCATTTGAAGTAGCCCTAGTGGCCATGACTGATATCTATTAAAATCTGGTTACTTAACTTAATTATGCAACTTTCGATGATGCCAAAAGGGGGAAGATAAGGTGTGATTTTGCTTTGGACTCTGATGTTTATAATCTAATGAACCTAGTCCTTGATGATTTGTGTCTTTAAAATGGAAAGTGTTCTAATAGTGTGTTGATGTTGAACTGAGTTGAAACAGGTTTCATGCTTATGAAAAGCACGAAGTTTGTCCTTATCAAAAAGGGGGAATTTGTTGGCCCGAGTAAGTTTGTTTTGATGATTGACAAAGGAACACATGCATGAACCAGGTCCATGAACAGTGTTCACATGTGACGGACAGAATCAAGCAAAAGGCTTGCTCGTGAAAGGGATAAGTATAAGTGGTTATATGTGATATTCCCTGAACGAAAAGGTTGCATATTTGATAAGGAGCAGGACTCCTTGCTTGAAGAAAACTCTATCTAAGATAAGGGAAGAGTTAGAAGTTAAAGTTGACTAGAACTCTTCCACTAAGGAAGAGTAAAGCATTAGAACTCTAGTTAGTCTTTATTCACTAACTCTATATATATCAGTTGTGTTCTCTTTTACAGGTGATGCACACATACTAAAGTTAAGCACGAATTGAGAGCAAAATAGCTAGGCATTTTGTGAGCAATTCCTGTGAGATTTAAGAGTGTGATCCTGAAGCTACACGAACCAGATTGAAGAACCAGCTCCATAAAGAGTTTTATGTGTCTTTCTTTATTTCTAGTTCAAAGTGTAGTAGGTGTTTTCAGTTGTACCTTTCAGCTTTCTTAGAAGCAAATTGTACTAGGTATCTGAGTTGTATCTTTCAAGTTAGAGTTAACTTGAAGCGGTCGCAACATCTTGTGGCATGTTGCTATAAGGGTTAGAGTTAATCCTTAGGTTTGCAAGAGGTTGTAAACTCGAGTTATATTGTTCAAGTTAGAGTTAACTTGAACAGTCGCAACAGCCTGTGGCTGGTTGCTATAAGGGTTAAAGTTAATCCTTAGGTTTGCAAGAGTTTGTAAACTTTGTTGTTGTCTCTGAGTTGTAGTGAAGTGTTTGGAGAAAATCCTACTGGGTTGTAGGTCGTGGTTTTTTCACCTTTTGAGCCGGGTGTTTTCCACGTAAAAATCCTTGTGTTCTTTACATTTGTAGACATGTAATTTTTGACTCGCACAGTTTTAAAGTTAATTTTAGGATTTTTATGTTTTAAAATATCTACTTGAGTTATTATGCAATTTTAGCCTATTTTATTCTTAATTTCAAATCATAAAAAATAAAAAATAAAAAAAGAGTTTCAATTTATCTTATTAGACATGTTTGTTTTGTGTTTTTATTTATTTAAGTGCATTAGTATTTTTATAGTAGTATTATGCTAAGTTTGCCGTGGTTTTTAGTTTTAGTATAATCCTTGAAAAATACAAAAATAATAATAATAATATATATATATATATATATATATATTACCTTATTTCTAATTATTTTAGGTTATTAATATTTTTATAGCCATATCTTTTGTTTTACCATGATTTTTCACTTTTATTTTGAATATAATAATTTGTATGTATTGATATTTTAAAAAAAAATAGTTTCATAGTATGATATAGTTTATTTAATTAATGGGAATTAGTTTTATTTTTATATATACAGTTAAGAAATTAGGCTTGTTAGTCAATGAACCTTGTCTTAAAGAAGACCAAATAGAGGCCCAAAATCTGGGCAGCCGAATCCCAATTCCCCTAACCCACTCCCTAAACCCATGACCCGTCAACCCCTGACCCGCCCCATTCTAGTTTAAATCTGAACCTTACAGCCTTCCCAATCTAAGGGCTCATATTAATTCCTAGCCACATAAACCCAAAAATTACAAACCCTAAACCTAAATCAAACAAGCAGCCGCACCACACCCCATCTCCACCTTCCGCCCGCCCAAACTCGCCGGAAAAACTCGCCTACTCGGCGAGTTAACCCTCTGGTCCCCCATGGTCCCCCCCCCTCCTCTCTTCTCCTTCTTCCACGTAGCAAAATCCCAACGAATCTCATCATTTCAATCCGATTCGCGTGGATTTCTTCTTTTATTTCTTTTGTTTAAACACAAATCCGAGGCCCTTGAGTAAATTTGGGAGAAATGGGGACCGTTGGATGAAGATATTTGTCCAAAATCTCCATTTTTCCGATTTTTATTTGTAAAAAGGGAATTTTCGGATTTGTTTTGTGGTCCCACGCGATTTCTTGGTGAAGAAGGATAGAAGCTTCGAGAGAGAGCTATATATTTGAGGTTTTGGACAGAATTTGAGGGGGGAGCGTAGAGAAATCGGGAGAAAAAGATTTTAAAACAAAAAAAAGAGGAAGGCTTTGGGAGTTCTTCTCTGTTTTTAAGTTTTTTTACCAAAAAAAAAATACAAAAAAAAAATTAGTTTCTTCTCATCCTTGAATCTCAGTTTAGATTTTAGTTCGTTTCATAAAAAGTATATATATATATATATATATATAAGTGAGGAGCATTTTCGAGACAGGAGAGTTAGGGTAAATTCGTCGGAACTAA
>NC_031991.1:19558253-19570029 GCF_001879085.1 Nicotiana attenuata | reverse complement strand
GTTCTTCTCTTGTTTTAAGTTTTTAACCTAAAAAAATAACTAAAAAAAATTAGTTTCTTCTCATCCTTGAATCTCTAGTTAGTATTTAGTTCGTTTCATAAAAGTATATATATATATATATATATATAAGTGAGGAGCATTTTCGAGACAGGAGATTGGGGAAATTCTCGGACAAATTTTCTGATCTCTGTGGTTTCTTCGAGATTTTGAGCTTAGTTCGTCGAAGTTGAAGTTCGTTTGTCGTTCGGGTTCCCGGTCGAAGTTCCTGTTCTTGTTTGCGTTTCACTTCAGTTCTTTGTCGCTGAATTTTCTGGTTCTTGCTTCTGGAATTAATTGAAATNTTCTGGTAATTTATCTATCATTGGGGATTGGCTTTCGACATTGATGCGTAGGTGCAAGTAATGTTCTGTTCCTTTTATTTGATGCCATGTGCCTATTGAGTAATGTTCTGATCTTATGCTCGACTTTGTCTCCTCGATTGTTTGATATGCTTGAGGGTGATTCTCAGTAAGAGCTCGGTTGGTTAAATTGCAGCTTAATTCGAATTGGTTTTGTTGTGTTGATATAATGAAAGTTCAAGCTGTCCTTTCGCTCAGTCTTGTATGCTGGTTTGCACACTGATTTACATCGAATTCCATGCTCAGAAAACTTAGTTTGATTCCTCGGCATGTTAATGATTGGTTTATTGGTATATGTTGAATTAGGAAGGTTGGAGTGACTAAATCCCTCTTTAGGTTTGAATTGGTTAATCCATGTGTTCAATTTCTTCCTCGACGTGAAGGTCGTTAAGGGCGCTAGGTGATTCAGAAATAGCTAAAAAATGCTAAAATTTTCCATGTCCATGTATTCAACTGGATTATCATTCCTTGATGCATTCAGTCAGTTTTGGTGTTTAATTGAGTTGGAGTGTTTTTGTTTGTTCAAACTAGTTAAAGATCTAAAAATTGATATCTCTCATTGTCTCGCTTCTCTGTGGTACTGGGTTACTTTTATTAGGTTAGTGTAGTAACAATGTGTTTAAGATCTTGAGTTTTTTTTTGTTGTATTTTGGTCCTATTTCTCAATCTTAAATGATGGAGTATCGTTGATGATAAATGGATTAGGTGCTTGATAGTATGCATCTAGTTTCGAAAGGCTTTATCCATGTGACATTTAGTTAAGAGTTATCCTTAGTTTTTTCTTTCTTATTTCCTTGTAGTGCCAAAATCAAATTAGTTATTAGTTTGCCCCAATTAATTTGGGTGAGTACATGTTGGAGATTATTATTCATTTTCTCATGCTACAATATGTGCGAAAATTTTCCTTCTTCTGTTTTTGTCTTCATTTAGCTTGTTTTGGATGCCTTCTTTTGTTCTAGACGCCTGATTTCGCTGCTCCTGATTCGTGTTTGTGTTACGGTTGCTTCTTTGTATAGAATGGGTTATGGGGATTGGGATTTAAGAAACTAAAAGAATTTGAGCATGAATAGAATTCCCCATTTACTTAGTTTTCTTTTATTCGCTATATTTTATTCGCTAAGAGCATGTTAGGCCGACCACATTTGGGTAGGCAAGCTTTAGGACCTTTTATTAGTTGTGAGGCGAGAGGCTGTTCCCTTAGTTAAATTTATCCGGGGAATGCCCCGAAGGACTTGTGTATATTTTATTCCAGGGAATGCCCCGAAGTACTTGTATTTGGAGGCCTAAAGTGAAACTCGTAGTATTTTTGTTTTAGTTTTATTTTCCTTTTAATAGGTGGGAACGACCTCGAACGTATTGTGTGTTTGTTTTTCTTTTCTGTGATTGTTTTACCTCAACTCGAATATTCTAAAAGCCGATTAGATCAAGTGTGCAACCGTGACTTTCACGGGACTTGGGGAGTGCCTAACACCTTCTTCCCGAGTCAAATGAACCCCCTTACCCGAATCTCTGGTGCAGACTTAGTTTTGGAGTCCAAAAGTGCTTTAAAGGAAAAATCATTTAAAAAAAAACGGTGACCTGGCACACCGAAATCAATGTCAGGTGGCGACTCTGAGTAATTTCCTTTTGAACAAAATTTTTGTCACGTTCTAATTGGAAAACCCATTTCAAGCTTTACTCAATCTTTTTTATCCATTTAAGAGGGTTAGTGAAGTTGGTTAAAAAGGGGTGTGACATCTCTGGCGACTCTGCTGGGGAGTTGCAGGTTCGAGCTGATACTTGATTTTGTTGTCTTTTTAGAATATTCAGTTGAGGTTTTTTTTATTTCTTCTTTATTTGCTTTATTTTTGTTTATGTCGCTTTATTTGCTAGTTGTTTTATGTGTTTACAGTTTTCCCTTATGTGTTACTGCTTTATAAACTGTCCTCATTTGCATAACCATGAGTCGTTTTTCTGCAACAAGTCTCGGAGTATGCGTCGCGTGCACGAACTCTTTGTTGAGTCACCCTTATTTTAGGAGGGGGGGCCGTCGGACGTATGGAGTGGGTGGAAAGCTTGAGCAGCCACCATCGACCATACGCTCTCCCGAATTGCCTTGTTAGTGAACCCCAAACTTAGGTCAGCCTTTAGGTCATTTTTATTTGCATCATGTCATTTGGACCTAGTAGGGCTCGGTCCCAGGTACCGTGTTCCTTTGTAGGAAGCCTATCCAAATTTTGTCAAAATGGGCCCGTGGCCCAAAAAGACATTCAATCATCCCTATATGATACATGTTGCATCTTTGAGGGTAAAAGGTCATTTGGCGGACCGATGTTTGGGAAAGAAGGGTGAAGGATGTAGCAATTAGGGCCCAGTTCAATAAAAAAAAAGACAAAAAATGAAAGAAAGTCCAAAAAAGATTTTACACTTTTCCATTTTTTCCAAAAATTCAAAAAAAGGAGAAAAAGAAAATCCAAAAAGATTTTACATTTTCCATCATTTTCCAAAAATTCAAAAAAGGAGAAAAAGAAAATTCAAAAAGATTTTACACTTTCCATCATTTTTCAAAAAGACAAAAAAAAATATTCTTTCCAAATTAGTGTCATTTTTTAAGCTTTCTCCCATATCCAACCTTCCCGAACTACGCGAACCTGATTCTCGTCTCTCGGGGCGAGATACGTAGGCAACCCACATAGGGTCCGATTTTCCTAGTGTCTTAGGTTCTTGGCTTCGCGGGGTCTTAGCCAAATCTTGCATGTCTAGCCACTTTTGGCCACATCGGCCATTCTTGCAAAATGGGGTCATTTTCGCAAATGTGGTTCAATAACCCATGTCTTAGGATTTTGAGTCCACAACTAGGTGTCATATTACTTTGAGATCTTTTTTTTAGTTTGCATTTTTAGCCACTTCTAGCCATATCGGTTGTTTTTGCAAAATGGGTCATTTTTGCAAATTAATTTTGTGCCATGATATTGGGAGTTTGAATCCATATAAGCCTTAGGGAGGTATGTCCATGTCTTTGAGGTCATCTTTGTTGAGTTTGCGCTAATAGCCACTTCCAGCCACTTAGGCCATTTTACAAAATATAGCCAAATTGTGTCTTGCCTTTGTCCACTAGGAAATGTTGTGGTGTCACGTAGTGTCCCGAGCTACTAACCATGTTCTCTTCATTCAGGTATGGACCCGCTGATTCGATCCAAAGTGCTGATGGTAGTAAAGATTCCTAGAAAGTTGATCAAGTGGTGGAAGATATTTTCATCATTAGAGCAGCATGAGTTAATGCAGAAATTGGGCACCCTAACTTCCCTTCTTGATATCACACCTCGCCCAGACTTGGTGGAGGCGATGCTGACTTATTGGGATCCGCAAAATTTGATTTTCAGATTTGGAGAGTGTGAGATGACTCCTACCTTGGCGGAAATGTCCGGTCTCACTCGTTTAAGCTATATAGGCAAGGACATGATACTTCCCCGAGACCACTCTAGGACAAGATTCCTCAGCAACCTGGGCCTGAAAGATAATAAGCATTTAAAATGCCTCGAGCAGTCCCGGATATCCTTGGATTATTTGTTTGCTAGATTTGGACCACAGGATAGTTTTGACGTCTTTTGGGATGAGTTTTGCACAACCAAAGCAAAGTGGCAAAGACGTCGCCTCGAAGCTTTCAGCCTTGCTTTGTTGTGATTATTGGTTTTTCCATTAGATGAGAGGCACATTAGCACCCGCTTGCAGTCAGTGGTAATGGCACTATTTCATGAGAAGCAACGCAAAACCGTCACTGTTGTGCCGATGATCTTAGCAGAGTTGTACCGAGCTCTGAGTGAGGTTAGGGGAGGTGTCAGGTATTTTGAGGGAAGTAACCTTTTGCTACAATTGTGGATGATGGAGCATTTGCACACCGCTTCTTTACTTTGTCCCATCGACCGTGCCTTGAGGGATCGGGTGGTATGCATCGAGCGTAGGATGAAATCTCCTAAGTTTACATACCCAGTAGGCGTCATAGCTTGGATTGAGTTCCTTGGTTTCAGCACAAATGGGAATGTTTTGTGGGCTTACCTTTGGCTGCCTTTAGATGATATCTTGGTAGGATGCCTCATGCAGCCTTTCCTGATGCTGATAGGACTCAAGTGTGTCAGGTCGTACACTCCTGTTAGAGTAATACGACAGTTGGGCAGAAGACAAGAGGAGCCTCCAACTTTGAATCTTCGGAGGCACATCATGGATTTTAGCAAAAAGGCGACTGACAAAATCAAGTACGTGCAATACTGGAACAATGCAAAGAGGATGAAGAAAAATACATTAGTAAAGGACGTTGGCAAGCCCGAGTGTACTCAGGAGTACCTGATTTGGTTACAGTCCATCCCGCCAGGGGTCAGCACTCCGTTGCCAGGACAACTTAGGGGTCGGGCAGTTCTGACAGATGATTTTGAGGAGACCTCGGACCAAGATCCTTGGGATAAGCTTGAGTTGATAAAGTCTCAGTTAGCGGGATTGGCAGCAAACGTGGAGCAGCATAGCCAGTATTTGTTTGGGGTCGGCCTTCAAGATGCGGGGGCACACGCCAGGGTCTTTGTTCCCAGTGTCGGTATTTCTTTACGAGGCATGTTGCAGAGTTTGAGCATGACGGACAGCCCAGGACCATCCCAGTCAGGACCGTCGCATTCAGGGGCAGCTTGAGGAGTCATTCTATTTAGGTGTTTTGAGATTGTCTTATGTTGTCTTTTACTTTCGTGTCTTGTCTAGGAGTACCGAGTCCTTTAGGTAGTGTCAGAGTCTGTCATAGTGTAGTCGAGTCTGTCATGTCTTTCATTATCGTACTTCCCTTTGTATGTTAATGTCGAAAAGTTTTAAATGAAAAATCCCAAACAGATTTTGTTTTTAGTTCATTTTCCATTACTTTTCCAAAACTACGCTTGGTCCGATTCATGAGGGACATGATACGTAGGCAACCTACATCGGGTTCGATCAAATCATTTTTGGTTCATAATAAAAAAAAGGAATGGTAGGAAGTGCTAGAAAAGAAGGAAAAGAGAAGGTTAAAGTGAACGAAACTAGGATGATGCCATATGACCTTGTGACCCTCAAAGCCATTCTAGAACCGATAATTGTTGCTAGGTGCATTGCACGTAATGTGATATTATATTTGATAAATGCCCTAACGCTAACATGGTGGTTTTGTGGTTGTCCTCTGTTATCTTTATTTACATCCAGGAAGGTGGTTAGTTTGTTGGCATCCTGGCAAGTCATCCATACAACACCCGATCAAAGCGTCAAACAGTCATGGCTAGCAAGGAAACAGACACTGGAGTTGTACACCCACCAAGGGAGATTGTTGAATCGGAATCGGAACTGCAAGAGGAGGTCCGGAGGTTGAAGCATCAGATGGCGGAGATGTATCAAGCCTGGATTAAAGGACACCCTCCACCTTCGTTCCCTACCAACTACACAGAAAACCCTGCTTCCATTCCACCAATCTCTCAATCCCAGATGCCCAATACCATTGATCTTTCCCCACAACACGCACCTGGCTTTACCCCTTACCACAACTACCCCGGCACTTCGGCCCAAACTTTTCATGCTCCACCAGCCAAAACAACCTCGTACCCTGCTCCGACCTCTGCTCCTATTTTTGTACCACCTCCACAAGCTACCCTCCACCGATCCTCTAGTGAGCCCGCATTCCCCGCTCTAGATACCCACTACTATGGACCGGAGCCCACCTTCAAAGTCCCAGATCCCTACTCTTACACTCCCCAATTTGAGCCTCATGTTGAAACTGACAAACCACCCAAGAACACAGAACAAGAAGAGATGTTTAGGAAGGTACAGAGTCTGGAGCAATCATTGAGAAATATGCAAGGGTTGGGAAACCAGGTGAGTGTGGCCTATAAGGATTTGTGTTTGTTCCCCGATGTCCAACTGCCTGCTGGGTTCAAGATGCCTAAGTTTGACTTGTATGACGGACATGGAGACCCTGTAGCTCATCTGAGGGGTTATTGCAGCAAAATGAGAGGTGCTGGGGGAAAAGACGAATTGCTAATGGCATACTTCAGCCAAAGTCTGAGTGGGGCAGCTTTAGAATGGTACACCCGCCAGGACGTTAGCAGGTGGTACACCTGGGACGATATGGCTCAGGCCTTTGCCCGGCACTTTCAGTGCAATATAGACATTGTTCCAGACCGCTTATCTCTGACCAAGGTGGAAAATAAACCCAGCGAAAGCTTTAGAGAATATGGGTTCCGATGGAGGGAGCAAGGTGCACGAGTCAGTCCTCCGATGGAAGAAGACGAGATNTGTGTATATTTTATTCCGGGGAATGCCCCGAAGTACTTGTATTTGGAGGCCTAAAGTGAAACTCGTAGTATTTTTAGTTTTAGTTTTATTTTCCTTTTATTAGGTGGGAATGACCTCGAGCCTTTTTGTGTGTTTATTTTTCTGTGATTGTTTTACCTCAACTCGAATATTCTAAAAGCCGATTTGATCAAGTGTGCAACCGTACTAGTTATAGGACTTGGGGAGTGCCTAACACCTTCTCCCCGAGTCAAATGAACCCCCTTACCCGAATCTCTGGTGTGGACTTAGTTTTAGAGTCTGAAATGTTTTTAAAAGGAAAATCATTTTTAAAAACGGTGACCTGGCACACCGAAACCAATGTCAGGTGGCGACTCTGAGTTATTTCCTTTTAAACACAATTTTTGTCACATTCAAAATTGAAAAACCCTTTTCAAGCTTTACAAATCTTTTTATTTATTTAAGAGGGTTAAGTGAGGTTTGTTTTAAAAAAAGGGGTGTGACATCTCTGGCGACTTTGCTGGGGAGTTGCAGGTTCGACCTGATACTTGATTTTGTTGGCTTTTTAGAATATTCAGCTGAGGTCTTTTTTTATTTCTTCTTTATTTGCTTTATTTTTGTTTATGTCGCTTTATTTGCTAGTTGTTTTATGTGTTTAAAGTTTTCCCTTATGTGTTACTGCTTTATAAACTGTCATCATTTGCATAACCATGAGTCTTTTTTTCTGCAACAAGTCTCGGAGTACGCGTCGCGTGCACGAACTCTTTGTTGAGTCACCCTTATTTTAGGAGGGGGAGCCGTCGGACGTATGGAGTGGGTGGAAAGCTTGAGCAGCCACCATCGACCATACGCTCCCCCGAATTGCCTTGTTAGTGAACCCCAAACTTAGGTCAGCCTTTAGGTCATTTTTATTTGCATCATATCATTTGGACCTAGTAGGGCTCGGTCCCAGGTACCGTGTTCCTTTGTAGGAAGCCTATCCAAATTTTGTCAAAATGGGCCCGTGGCCCAAAAAGACATTCAATCATCCCTATGATACATGTTGCATCTTTGAGGGTAAAAGGTCATTTGGCGACGGATGTTTGGGAAAGAAGGGTGAAAGATGTAGCAATTAGGGTCCAGTTCAATAATAAAAAAAAAAGACAAAAAAAATGAAAGAAAGTCCAAAAAAGATTTTACACTTTTCCATTATTTTCCAAAAAATCAAAAATAGGAGAAAAAGAAAATCCAAAAAGATTTTACATTTTCCATCATTTTCCAAAAATTCAAAAAAAGGAGAAAAAGAAAATCCAAAAAGATTTTACACTTTCCATCATTTTTCAAAAAGACAAAAAAAATATTCTTTCCAAATTAGTGTCATTTTTTAAGCTTTCTCCCATATCCAATCTTCCCGAACTACGCGAACCTGATTCTCGTCTCTCGGGGCGGGATACGTAGGCAACCCACATAGGGTCCGGTCTTCCTAGTGTCTTAGGTTCTTGGCTTCGCGGGGTCTTAGCCAAATCTTGCATGTCTAGCCACTTTTGGCCACATCGGCCATTCTTGCAAAATGGGGTCATTTTCGCAAAAGTGGTTCAATAACCCATGTCTTAGGATTTTGAGTCCACAACTAGGTGTCATATTACTTTGAGGTCCTTTTTTTTAGTTTGCATTTTTAGCCACTTCTGGCCATATCGGCTGTTTTTGCAAAATGGGTCATTTTTGCAAATTAATTTTGTGCCATGATATTGGGAGTTTGAATCCATATAAGCCTTAGGGAGGTATGTCCATGTCTTTGAGGTCATCTTTGTTGAGTTTGCACTAATAGCCACTTTCAGCCACTTAGGCCATTTTGCAAAATATAGCCAAATTGTGTCTTGCCTTTGTCCACTAGGAAATGTTGTGGTGTCACGTAGTGTCCCGAGCTGCTAACCATGTTCTCTTCATTCAGGTATGGACCCGCTGATTCGATCCAAAGTGCTGATGGTAGTAAAGATTCCTAGGAAGTTGATCAAGTGGTGGAAAATCTTTTCATCATTAGAGCAGCATGAGTTAATGCAGAAATTGGGCACCCTAACTTCCCTTGCACCTCGCCCAGACTTGGTGGAGGCGATGCTGACTTATTGGGATTCGCAAAATTTGATTTTCAGATTTGGAGAGTGTGAGATGACTCCTACCTTGGCGGAAATGTCCGGTCTCACTCGTTTAAGCTATATAGGCAAGGACATGATACTTCCCCGAGACCACTCTAGGACAAGATTCCTCAGCGACCTGGGCCTGAAAGATAATAAGCATTTAAAATGCCTCGAGCAGTCCTGGATATCCTTGGATTATTTGTTTGCTAGATTTGGACCACAGGATAGTTTTGACGTCTTTTGGGATGAGTTTTGCACAATCAAAGCAAAGTGGCAAAGACGTCGCCTCGAAGCTTTCAACCTTGCTTTGTTGGGATTATTGNTGATAGTGACATACAAAGGAAGAGAAATAGAGGAAGAAGTTAATGAAACTGGAGGATTGACTCGTTCTGGGAGATGTTTCGCCCCAGAAGAATTAAGGAAAGCCAACCCATTCAAGGATAGCCAAATGCCAGTAAAGAAATCGGTCACCGAGGAAGAGGCTGAGGAGTTCCTGAAAAAGATGAAAGTGCAGGATTATTCCATTGTGGAGCAGTTAAGGAAAACACCAGCTCAGATTTCTCTTTTGTCTTTGCTGATATCAGATGAACATTGTAGGGTCTTGATGAAGATTTTGAATGAGGCCCATGTTCCTGATAAGATCACGGTGAATCACTTGGAAAAGATAGCTAGCAAGATCTTTGAAGTCAACAGGATCACTTTCTCAGATGATGAACTTCCTATGGAGGGTACAGAACACAACCGAGCTCTTTATCTCACGGTGAAGTGCGAAGATTCTGTTGTCTCAAGGGTTTTGGTTGATAATGGCTCTAGTGCGAATATTTGTCCCCTGTCTACTCTACAAAAACTGAAGATTGGCACCGAAAGAATCCACTTGAACAGTGTGTGTGTTCGAGGCTTTGATGGGGGAGGTAAAGATTCTGTCGGAGATATAATGCTCGAATTGTCGATAGGGCCAGTTGAGTTTACCATGGAGTTCCAAGTGTTAGATGTGGCTGTCTCCTACAATCTGTTGTTGGGCAGGCCCTGGATACATTCTGCTAAGGCAGTCCCGTCTTCTCTGCACCAAATGGTGAAGTTCGAATGGGACAGGCAGGAAATAGTTGTGCACGGTGATGAAGACTTGTCAGCTTGTAATGACACAATTGTTCCGTTTATCGAAGCTGAAGATGATAAGGGACCTTGGGTCTATCAGACTTTCGAAACAGTATCTATTGAGAAAGTTCCTGAAGGAGGATACATTCCGGGTCCTAAGCTCCCCTCCGCGTCCGTCATGGTTGCGAATGAAATGTTAAAGAATGGTTTTGTGCCGGGCAAGGGTCTGGGTTCATCTCTGCAAGGTATTGTGCATCCGGTGCGCCCCAGTGGGAATCCTGGTACGTTTGGTTTGGGATTCACGCCCACAGAGAAGGGCGTGAAAAGGGTTAAAAATCTGAAACAGAAGGCATGGTCGCTCCCTAAGCCTGTCCCGCACATCTCTAAATCTTTTGTCAAACCAGGGGCCGAAAAACCTCCAACCTCCTCAATCCCAAAATCTGTGGTCGATGATGATGAAGAGCTGATCAAGAGGTTCCAAAGTCTGTTCGATGAGGTCAATATGGTAGAAGCTGGTGAAGGCTCTAGTAAAGCCGATGTGCAGCTCGTTGGCCCAAACGTGAAGCTTAGTAATTGGGAAGCTACTCCTCTCCCCACCAGGAAGGAGTTTTGGTAGTTTGCTTTGTTTTCCTTTATGTTATCTGGGTTATTCCAGGGTTGTAATCCAGATTTTTAGTATTTGCTTGTTTTGATGGTCAAACCCTTCTATCCTTTTATTTTCAATTAAATGCAAGTTCCCATTTTCTGTTATTCTTAATAGTGTTTTTATTTTGTTCTTTTTTCTTTTGTACAGTTCTTTTTATGCTGGTTGCAGTGACATGACATGCATGAAGAATTTTCAGCCGAGTCTTAAAAGCCAATCTAATTCTGAAATAACAATCCAAGAAGTAGAATATGATGATGAAATAGAATATGATGAAGAAGCAGCATTTGAGGAAATCAGTAAAGAGCTAAAACAATTTGAAGAAAAACCAAAGCCTAATTTGAGTGAAACTGAAGCAATCAATTTAGGGGACCGGGATGATGTTAGGGAAACCAAGATAAGTGTGCATTTAGAACCGCAAGTTAAGGAGGAAATAATCAAAACATTGTTTGAGTACAAAGATGTCTTTGTATGGTCATATGACGATATGCCGGGCCTGAGCACTGATCTGTTAGTTCATAAATTGCCTAGTGATCCAGCATTCCCTCCTGTCAAGAAAAAGTTGCGAAAGTTCAAGACTGATATGAGTTTGAAAATCAAAGAAGAAATCACAAAGCAGCTTACTGCAAAGGTCATTCGGGTCACTCGATATCCTACTTGGTTAGCCAACGTTGTTCCAGTACCAAAGAAGGATGGTAAGACCAGGGTCTGTGTTGATTACCGTGATCTAAACAAAGCGAGCCCGAAGGATGATTTTCCATTGCCGAACATTCACATTCTGATCGATATTTGTGCCAAGCATGAGATTGGGTCTTTCGTGGATTGTTATGCGGGATATCACCAGATTTTGATGGATGAGGAAGCTGCAGAAAAGACAGCATTCATCACGCCATGAGGAACATACTGTTATCGGGTAATGCCATTTGGTTTGAAGAATGCTGGGGCAACTTACATGAGGGCGATGACCACCATATTTCACGACATGATACATAGGGAGATCGAGGTTTATGTAGATGATGTGATCATAAAATCAATGAAGCAGTCTGACCATGTTAAGGACTTGAGGAAGTTTTTCCAAAGACTCCGCAGGTACAACCTCAAGCTCAATCCAGCGAAATGTGCATTTGGTGTCCCCTCTGGAAGCTGCTGGGATTCGTGGTTAGTCGGTGCGGTATTGAGTTGGATCCGTCAAAGATCAAAGCCATCCAGGAGTTACCGCCGCCAAAGAACAAAACTGAGGTGATGAGTTTGCTCGG